>NC_028643.1:65401342-65434616 GCF_001406875.1 Solanum pennellii | reverse complement strand
GAATGTATTATATAACTTATGGATATCATGGTTTTTGTTTAATATATAATTATGTTGAAGTGAGTTGCAATTGAGTTGATAAGAGAATATTTAGTAAATGTATTGCTTCAATTGAGTTTTTGAAGCTCTTTGAGTTTGATTTGGGTACTGAATTAAAATGACAGCTGATGAGAAGCCGCAGAAATAATAATTTTCTGCCAGTTTTTTTCTAGAAAAAGAGACCTCATGAGGTCTCTATTTTGCATTAATTTTCCAGATATTTCATAATAGAGACCTCATGAGGTCTCTTTTTTGCATTAATTTTTCCAGATATTTCACATTAGAGACCTCATGAGGTCTCTATTTACCATTTTCTATTTTATAAATGTAGATTAGAGACCTCATGAGGTCTCCCTTTTGTATTAATTTTTTCAGCTATTTCAAAATGGAGACCTCATCAGGTCTCTAATTAACATTTTATAAATGCAGAAAAGAGACCTCATGAGGTCTCTTTTCTGCATTATATTTTCCGTAAATATCATAATGGAGACCTCGTGAGGTCTCCAATTATAAATGCAGAAAAGAGACCTCATGAGGTCTCTACTTTAAAATAATATAAAATTAAATTAAATAATATCTTAGCGACCTAATGAGGTCTCTTAATTAAAATATAAAATTAAATAATATTATAAAATTGTGACCTCATGAGGTCTCTATATAAAAAATATAAAATTAAATTAAATAATACAATAGTGACCTCGTGAGGTCTCCTTTTTGTAAAAAATCAGATTATTTGTTGGTGACCTCGTGAGGTCTCCGTTTGGCGACCTCATGAGGTCTCTGTGAAAAAGTGACCTGCATTTTACTGACCTAGCGTTGAGGTCTCTTTTTAGGTCTCTTTTTTCCGAAAAGAGACCTCGTGAGGTCTCTTTTCTAGGTCTCTTTTTGGCCTTTTTTTAGTAGTGTAAGTGTTAATCGACTTTTATATCTTTAATAATGAGATATGACTATTATGTTAATGTAAAAAATAGTAAAATAATGTATTAGTTATAGAGTTCAAGTCTTAGCATGCAATAGGATGATGTTTGGCATCTTAATAAAAAAAATGAATTCATAATTACAATAAGACTCTCAAATCATATAGTTTTTATCGTACTAAAATTCTTCGAAAATTGTATTTTTCTAGAAGCAAACTCCAAGATTGAAAATAGTAAATTCTTTCAGATTTTAAATAAAAATTATTGTGATCAATTTTAATGGATAAGTCATATAACGTCATAGGGGAAATTCTATGTCATGATAATGTGGTATCATAACACTAGGTGCACAAGTGATGTGAATTATGAATAACGAATAAGTAGAGTTTCGCTTATAAATATATAGAGCTTCATGTATAAACAAGACGTTATAAGAAAATTTATAAGTTTATTTTTCTTCTTTCATTCATTTCTTGTGCTGAAAAATTAGATTGTAGAAATTCTGACATTTCTCATTGTCTTTTCTACTGATAATAAGAATATATTCTTAGTTTTATCATTATTGTATGGAGATGATGTCTCGAATGAGGTGTGAGATTTTTTTTCATAATGTGATCAAGGTAGGTCAGTCTAAACGACACATGAACAGATATTAACCGCAGTTTGAATTGGAAAACTCAGCAGATTGAGGTGTCAATTTAGGGGCACTTTAGTCCAATAATATTTATGAAATGGAAAGGATGGTATAGAGATCAACGAAATAAGAATGCCCTCATAGTTAGTTTCTTGAGAATTGAGCAAGTTGCCTCTACACCAATGAAAGTAATGGAAAGAATGATTGCCTATTTGAATTGGTATGATCGACATGACACCTAGGTGATAGATGTGGAGTGTCTAAAGACCACTTGAAATATTTGGATGAAAAAAAGTGATTTGTTTGACACGCATGAAAATGTTTAATTTCTTACTATAGTTTAAAGACAATTGTATCAATGGATCTTATAGACCAATATAAACTTAGAAGATGCGACAAGAAAATAATAATTATGATAAGGTTACGGTAAAGAGCAACTTTCACATATAACAAACATAAACATTATATTTGTATGCTAACTATGTTAGGTTTTATTTGTCCTAAATTTCTTACCATAAATAGGTTTTCCTTTAAGGAAAATGTTTTGAATTGACTAATCCTTTTCTTGTAGGAAAAGGTTTAGCACTCTATAAATAGAGGAATGTTCCTTCTAACTTAATCAGCATTCACAATGTAGTCTTAAGGACTTTGAGAGTTTTGGTTAGGGGGAGAATTTATGGGTCACAAGCTTGATACGTTATCACTTGTGTGAACCTCCCATGTATTCCGAGTGATTTGGTTGAGGTTGTTTCCCTCTGTATTTTGTACTCTCATATTTATAGTGGATTGCTCATCTCCTTTGTGGACGTAGGTCGATTGACCAAACCACGTTAAATCTTTGTGTCTTTTGGTATATTTCTCGTTGTCTTCTTACTCGTGGTCTTTCGAGGTTTGCTTTGCTAGCTTCCGCGTTTACACCTGCTTATTTACGATCCTAACAAACTATAGATTGCATAATTGCGCTCCATATCAAACTTAAAGTTTGTTATGGAGCATCAAATCCTATAAATCCTTAGGGCATCAAATTTGTATTAAATTGTTGACAGCCTCTCATTTGTATAAATCCTTGATAGCCTTGATTTGTATACATCGTTGAAAGTCTCTCAATTGTATATCGTTTGCAACATTTTCTTTGTATAAATCGTTGGCATCCTCTAATTTGTATAAATCGATGGCAGCATCTCTTTTGTATAAATAGCTGGCAGTCTCTCCTTTGTATAAATCGTTGGCAGCCTCTCACTTGTATAAATCACTAACAGTCTCTCCTTTGTATAAATCGGTGATAGCCTCTCATTTGTATAAATCACTGAAAGCCTTTCAATTCAATTGTATATATATAATTGCTATGTATACTTATTAATGATTGTGTTTGTATATCTACATAAACTTTGAATTTATATACAATTGGATTGAAATAAAACATTTGTATATCAAATCTCTCTCGCTTTATATAATACAAATCATACATTGTGATTTATATAATTTTGTGTTTGTATAAAGCGAGAAAAATAGAAAATTCTAAAAAGAACTGTAGAGAAAGATTTTTATATGTATAAATATAAGTGTATCGGACGAAACTATATGTATTTATAAAAAATTGACTTGAGGAGAGATTTTAGGAGAAATTCAGAGAGAAATGATACAAAGGAATTTGTATAAAAATAATTCTTTCGTTTCTTGAAATGCATGGGGCCCAATCGATTAAAACAAAATTGATTTGGGGATAGATTATAGGAGAAGTTGAAAGCAAAATGGAAGAGAAAAATAGTTGAATCATAGCATCAGTGAGAATTTTGGCGATAAAATGATTCGCACCAAATTTGTGTATTTTGTACATTGTAGTTTGTGCGGAGGTGTTGTGAGATGAATGGAGATCTGCACTCTAGATTTTCATCGGTGAAGATGCGATAGTTTGGTGAAGAGATCGGAACAGATGAAATGGAGCACTTCCATTTTTGTCTGCTTTATTTTATTTTTGCTCGTTCAATGCATACCACTTTTGGGTATGTTATGCATCCTTTTGTTTTATTAAATAAATGGCACTTTATTGGGTTGGTTTAAAAAAAATAAAAATCTTTCGTTTTGTTAAAAAAAATTGCGGGTCCCTGAATGGCAAAAATTGTATAACATTAGCTGCGCATTACAAATATACGAAATAGTAGCTATAAAATGTATTTTAATTTAAATTTTTGCTATTATGTACATTTTTTCCTAAAATAAAAGGCACAATAGCAATAATTCATATAAGACAAATTCATATGATGAGAACCTGATTGATCGACTTTTCATGAAAGAAATTTATTTCTTCTACAAAAGAGATGTGTTATAATGGAAATTTTGATAAATCATCCTTGGTGACACAATAATCATATGGATAAAATATCGGTATGAAGAAAATAATGAGATGTACTATGTTTATGTCACACGTGTCAGCAATATGTTATGACAATTGAATAAGTTTAAATTGTTGGGGGTCCTCAAATATAATGTTTATTGGATTTGGGCTAAGTGGAGAAAGTTTATCATTAATTACTAAAATTTGTGTATAGTTTCTGTCTCTTAAATTTATGGTCATTAATTTTTATTTTTTAACATTTTAAGTAATAAATATGTGCTCAAAATATCACTGACACTAAAGTAACAAATAACTTTCTGTGAATCAAATTTATATTTTTTGTATCATAATTTCTCACGAGACATGTTATAAAAGACATAATAAATTATAATTTCTCACAAGGCATGTTATAAAAGACATAATAAATTATGTCCTTGATACCAAATAACAAACAACTTTTTGTGGTATACATTTATATGTTTTTACTATTAACGTCCCACAAGTTATTTAATTATATACCATGAGGGCAAAATATATTTTAATTTTACTTAAAAACAAACAGGCCTACACATATTTTATAGTTCCACATTATCTATCAATTTTTTTCTCTCAAAAAGAGATAAATAACATACATCTCAAAAGTCAAACTCGTGTTACGAAACACTATGACAAATTCTGAAAAATATTACACAACTTATATCAAGTGAGACAATAATTTTAAAATCTATCCCGAGCAAATTAGATCGAAATAGACAAGTGTACTTTGATCTATAATATTTTATTAAATGACAACAGAAGAAAAAAGTCAAAGATCATTAGATTTAATGGTAAAGTCAAAGACCAACCCAAAATAAGGACAGTCAATGCAAAAACTTAAATTTCAAGGTTACGTACCAGTATGCATAAAAATGATTCTATTGATACATTCAGATAATTAACCATTTCATAATTAGGAAATAAGTTTATTGTTATAACCACAAAAATTCTTTTCAACAAAATGGTTATATGTATATGCAATATATCAATATTTATTCATAACGTATTTATATTGTATAAATAGTGTATAATCATGTATAAATGATGTATATCTGTGTATAAGAGATGTATATCAATGTGTATTACATTATTTATACAATATTTATACATTAAATATCAATCTTTTTCATCTCAATCACCTTAAATGTCCTCTAAGTAATCCCAAAATTTTGATATGAGCTCCTCTCAATATTTTGAGTCTTTTGATGTATTATTTTCTTGAAACGATATATATTTGGGACACATTAATTTTGAAAATGTAGATTAAGACGAATAAAGGAGGAAAACATCTACGATATAAGGAAGAAGAAGGAGGAGAGAAGAAATAGATTAACAACCATTACTCATTAGTGTTGGGAAAAAGGTCATACAAGGAAGAAGATGAGGGGAAAAACTCATTAGAATGTAATTCGTGACTTCGTATGCAATTAAATTAATTGAATGACAGTATTATGTAATAAGAAATAGTTAGATATTGAGATAAGTCTCAAAAATAGTATATTTAAACTATTTTTTTTTTGTAGTTTCATGTCTAAACTATTGCAAATGTGAGATTCGTGTCTAAATCATTACTAGGGGTGACAATTACGTGAATTTGGCTAAATTTGAACAGGTCAAAATGGATCAAGACAATAAACGAGTCAAGACTCAACCCAAATTTATTTGGACCAAAATGGATTGGATCAAAACGAGTTAGTAACAGGTGATAACCCAACCCACCCAACTAATTTTTACTAATTTTTAATAGTTTCATTTGTTTTGTCAGTGTATAAGTTTTTAGTATCTAATAAAAAACCTTTATCATAACTATATATAAATATAAGATCAAAAAAAGTTTTAACACAATATTTTGACAAGATTTTTCAAAAATCAATTTAAATTATATATCAACTCAATTTTTATTAGGTTGAAATGAGTGGAGTTGAAATAGACTGAGCTAATAAATATGAGGGTCACTAACCAACCCAAACCTAAATGTGTTGGGTGGATTGAGTTTAATTTTGTCACCCCGAACTAGGAGTGTACATGGATCGATTTGGTTAGATTTTTCATTAAAAAATATTGAATCAATTATGTCGATTTATTAAATCCAAAAATTAAATCAAACCACCTAAAGTGGGTTTTTCGATTTCAGCTTTAGTTGGTTCTTTTAGATTTTTTTTGATTTTTTGATATTTTTGGATTTGTACAACTATACGGTGTTTGAAAAAAGAGATCAAATATATTTCACCTACATGTGTGATAAGCTAAACTTAAAAAATGTTAAATAAATAGATATCTTCAAAAAGAAGATAAACTCACACGAGTACAAAAATATATTTTTTTGAATTTTAAGGTTCAGTATGTTAAATTAATAAGATCAAAGGCTACAATCAAACTGAATACAAAACAAAATATTTATAAAGTAAATTGTTAACTTTGAATTTGAAAACTATAGCAATATTGTAACTTCTGATCTTAGGACAAAATCAAATATTTGTAAAATTTTACAAGCTCAAATTTGAAATAATATACATAAACATTGAAAACTATAAACCAACTAAAATATATGGGAAAATATATAATTACTCCATTAAAGTAAGATCTATTTTTGAAAAAGACACTCAAACTTTGCGGAGGTCCTAATACACCCTTTAACTAGATTATGTGAAATTATTGAACCATTTTCGATATTTATAGAGAGTGTATAAGAATGGGCAACGGAACGGCACAGGACCACCTGACCGACACGAATCAATAGCGGATCAGAACGGGACGAGTTGACCGGTATCGAGATAAATCGGACCGGAATTACTGGGATGGATACTCAATTTCATCCTGTCCCACTATATACCGGGATAGAACCGGAATGAACCAGAATGGAACATGATGGGATAAAAGGGATGGCACATCTAGTTATTTCAAAAAATGATTTTTTTGAATTACGAAAATATGAATATTTTTTTTCTTTTCTAAGTTTAAATTAATAGTTTTAAATTTATAATGTAATTTTTACTTAAATTTATTTAAAGATATTTTTTAAAAAAAAAATTACTGACTAAGTTTGCAAGTTAAGTCTAATCAAGTTTTCAAGATTTAATTCTTTTGAAGTTTATAAGTTATTACTTATTATTTATTAATATGTTATAACTTATAAGTTATATTTATAACTTTGAATTTGAATAAATTAAATTTGTAATTTTAAAAATTCAATAAAGATAATGATAAAATAATTGCACAAATTAAAAAATCTCAATTTAATTTATTTAAATTTACATTATAAATTACAATTTTAATTTACAACTATTAGTAGAATACATAGTTTACGCAGCCATCTTCTAGGAAGGGTTCTGTTTCAACTAAGTCTCGAATGTAATACTAATAGTTGTATAATCCCATAAATTCTCTTTCTAACTCAGCTACAGTTGACAGTAATCAACTTCTGATCTTGGTAAAGTTCGTTGATGATTTTGAAATTCGATGTCATCGTCACTACCACATCCAATGGTCGAATGACTTGAATCTATGAAAATTTCAAATTGACTATCTAACTTTGGAAGTCCTTGATTTCTCCGCTCAGCATTTATCCAATCTCTAAACATCACTGATATCTCCAAGTTGTCTTCTGCTAATGAATATATGTGGTCTCCAATTTGAAATCTTGCCGCGCTAAAAGCTGCCTCTTAAGCTACTGATGATCCTTGAATTGCAAGCACATCCTTCACCATCCTACTAAGTTTTAAAAATTGAGTTCCACGAGCCCTCCTCCAGTTCAATAGTTGTGGTATACCTTCATTGTTTGTAATATCATCCGAACCCGGTTCAAGATATTTAACAAATTCACATTTATTAGAAGTTTATGTTTCATTCGTCCATGAGCACCTACTTGAGGCATAGAGATTTGAGGATTTTCAACATTATCTAAGGAAGAATATTTATCATACATTTCTTTAGCAAGTAATTTTATACTATTTTGACATGTCACCAAATCAGGTTCTTCGTCTAGTTTAATATCTAAATTTTATAAATACATTCACCTAAAACTTTTGCACCATATTCTTTATATTCGGGGTTGAAAAGAGTTGCAGTTAAATAAATTTAAGGGTTAGAACAAAACTATTTCTTAAATTTTGTAATCATAACTTCAATAGCAGTGGTAAATAAATTATTTGTTTATATTCAGAAAAGGTAGATGAAATCTCACATATGTGAATTAAAATTTCAGAAATAGTAGGATAATATATTCGAATTTTTTTTAGTAGCATCATAAAATGATTTCAAAAATATTCTAAGTTCATTTACTTCATCCCAATCACTATCATTAAGTTTAAATTCAGGATAAACATTATAATTATTAAATAACATAGTAATAGGTTATCTATATGTATAAGTGTTGCAGTCAAAGCATACACGCACGTGCACGTGATCGTACAAGCAATATAATGACTCTTGTTAAGGAGTCGGGTGTCGTGTCCACAGGGACTTCAGTCTAGACTATACTAACTTTTCCAACTCTCATCTTCAATCCAAGTGCAATGTCCAAATTTTATAAAGAATGTTAACTTGTAATTATATGTAACTTAAAGTAACTATGGTGATTCAATTTCTTAAGTTTCAAACAATAATATGAGAAAGATCCAGGACTGCAGCTTTTATCTGGAATCATGAAATTATTATCTTTTACTAAAGGTTTTCTTGAAATTATATCCTCGTTGAACCACAGGGTTAGATATATGATTATGGTCTCTCGACCTCTAATCGAATACAATAGTTACCACCCTAACTACATCGTTGAGCGCGGATAAGTTGAATAAGAGTTGAACAATAAGTTATCTTCCTGTATGGTGATCCAAACAAGATTTCTAGGTATATCTCTATCCTAGAAACGAATCAACCCTAGCTATTTAGAGCCAATCGAACTTCTTACATTCCATGTTATATCCTCTTATTTCTCTCTCGATTTTAATTTGGACAATGAGTTTATTTCTATGGTGGTCAATCATGAAATACAAAAAGCAAGAACAAAAGAACGAATCATCGATAACTCATAGTAACATCCTTAACAACCTAAACAAGTTTCATTCATCCTGTAGACACAATCCTAGAACTAGGGTGTTTAGCTACTCATAATCTCCAAAACAATCATCCAATGTATATAAATCATTCCCCAGAATTTAAAGATGAAAGATAGAATATAATCCTAGAAACTTCAGAGTAGCATTCGTGATTCTCCCTGTTCAAAAATTAGAAAAAGAATGATTATAAAATTACAATAAGGCCCTATTTATACTAAAGTCAAATTTACCAAAATAAGGCTCCAGGCTCGCGACGCGAAAAAGTCTTTAATTCTTTGAATTCATGTGGAGCCCTAGTACGAAATTTTCTGCCTCGAAATTTAATTCGAGACTTAAGATTCTTCAACTGGTTACGTGACGCGAAGACTACACATAGTCTTCTGCTTCGAAATAAATTTGTAGCTTGATAATCCTCTCTCTTCTGCGCGACGCGTAGCTGACACTTAAATGCCTTTGAGGCATTTCTTCAACTTCATTTTTCTCCACTTCCTCCTTAGATTTTCATGTCGCTTTTTTTTTTACCTTTTTGTGCATATTTTTTTCACATTGTCTCCCTACACAACTAATCACGTCACTAAGTTCAGAAACACAACATTAACTCAATACGACTCGTTAACCTAAATTTAACGACTTCAAACTAAGCCTAATAATGGGTAAAATTAGCACTATGGGCATACAAATATGCCCAAGATCAATAAGCAACTTCAAACATATCATAAAAGGAATTTCATCTAAATTTTACATGCTTCAGAACTTTTTTAAACGGAAGTTTAAATGCGTTACAAAGCTCTTTAAATTGATTAATTCTACTACTAGTATTCATATGAAAAATATAAAAACAAGCATTATCAATTTTATCACAACTATTTTCAAATAATTTCATACCTTAACTAACAATCAAATTTAATATATGCGCAACACATCTAACATGAAAACATATTTATTAATAGGACAAAGTCTAGGTTCTAGCATATTAATAGCATTTAAATTAGCAGAAGCATTATCTAAAGTAATACTAATGACTTTATCACAAAGATCGAAAAAATCTGAAATTTCGAATACAGTAGTAGCAATATACGTTCGAGTTTTTTTCTTTTGACAAATTTTATAACCAATAATTCTTTTTTGTAAATTTCAACTATAATCAATCCAATGCGCAATTACAGTTAAATAATCAAAACCATTAGGACTACGACCCATATAAGTGGTAATAGCAACTTTACAATCCATCGATTCAAAATAGGCACACAAATATTGACATTATTTTTCTTGAAATTCAAAAAAAATTCTTTTTACCATGCTTCTTGATAAACCTTTAAAACTAGGACTATATGTTTCACGAATATATGCAACAAAACTCGGATGTTCTCCAAAACTAAAAGGTAAACAACAAACAACAACCATTTTAGCAAACAAATTTCGATCACGATCCTTTTTATAAGTTCAATATGTAAGAGGACCACTTGAGTTCGAAGTATTTAATTCACCTAGAAGCATATTTGATCCTCTAGCCGATGCTTCAACGCTAGAATTTTCACCAACTTCAAGAGAAGATATATATGCAAATCACTCTTTATTATGCTTGTTAATCAAATGTTTTTTGGTCCCCCCGTTGAACCTCCATTGCCACCAGATGTATATTTAAAATGTTTTTTTGCAAATATTACATATACAAAAAGTTTTTTCATCATTCAAATAACAAAATTTTCACACATGTAATTTTAAAGAACGTTGTACCTTGGTCTTACCTCTAGTTGAAATAATGGGGGGACAAGTAGCTCCAACCGGAGATGAAATTTCAGTACCTGTACTATTGAGGTCAGGACTAGTTGGTGTATCATTTAGATCTACTTCTTCATCTAAATTTACTTTTTCATTTTCTTGATTAATACCATAATGTCTTTCATAAAGTTCATGGGAAATTAAAAGGATCCGAACTAATTTCTATAGGACAAAAACGGGAAAAACTAGTTTCATTCACATGTGTAAATTCATCTGTATTCATTCTAACAAGAGGAAATTTAGATTTAGAAGAACTACCACCTTTTTTTTTGTAACTGTATTTTTTTACTGATTGTACGAAAAAAAATTTACGTCCACTTTTTTTAGAAGACTCCATAATATAAAATTATAAATTATTAAATACGAAATTTAACAAGAACAAATAATATATAATAAGAACAACTTAAAAATTATAAATAATAAATACAAAAAATAAATATAAGATTAGAGAATGGAACGAAGTTACCAAACGTTTGTGTAAGAAGAAATGATTATAATCAAAAATTAAAAAATTGATGTCGAAACTTAAAATTTGAAGAAGATTCCTCCTTCAGAATACACCAAATCACCAAATGACATTATGATTGAAATTTAGAACTTAAATATTGAAAATCTGAAATATTGAGAAAGATAATCGTTAAAACTTAGAAACTTGGATGAAAATATATTATCAAACTTATGTATATATAGTTTTTAGAAATTGTTTGTGAATTGTGATTATAGGTTGGAATTAAAGAATATAGCCGTTTTTATAAAATGGTCGTTGGGCGGCCAATTTCAACTTTTTTCAGTGTTATAATTTATGGAAATCAGAGATTGACCATTGAAAAATGGGGATTGGGGAATAAAGGCATGGAGAGTGGGAACTGACTGGCATATNTGGTTTATATCGGGGAGGGTCAAAATTGGGTGTCAACAACTGTCCCTCATTTTACTTGGATTGATGCAATAAATGCAAGGAAAATAAAATTGACCAAACCAATTTTGACCAACCTCGTATTTATCTTTGGGAAAGGGATTTGGCGTGGACTTTGGGAATCATGGTCGAACCTTGAAAACGGGTTTCCTACATACCTCAGGAAATATGAGAATTCAGGCTACCTGTAGTTCGATACGCTTGATTTAACGCAAGATTGTGAAAGAAATGAAAAGCCACCTCGAAACCAAACTATGAAGGTATCGAAATGCTTGAAAATGATATTTAAGAGTGAATGTTGGAATAATGCCGAGTTTTCAACGTTGAACTCGCCTACATATCTTTATCCATGGAATCAGCCTGTTTGTAGTTTGAATCGATCGGTTAAAAAGGAAATCTATTATGCTAGATAACCTTTGGCGTTGGACAAGTGACAAAATTAAACAAGTATGAAAAGGAGGCATGTAACCTCTTAGTCATGAGTGTGGTGCGCTTCACACCCATAAATAAGAATTTACACGGACATAATTTCCAACACTCTTGGTGTACTGTCACTCAGATTGGAAAAATTGCTTTCGGCCGACCGAAATTTCCAGATGCGAGACCAAAACTGACAAAATTTAGAGAAAAACCCACATGCCTTATGATAGGGGTATGGTTTAGTTGTGGTGGAAGTCGCTCCTCTGCTTGCGTCCTAAGAGTTTGACATTCCTCTTTGGACTGTGTCCCAGTTCGATGCTAAGAAAAGTTCCACGTTGTGCTGCATCCCTTTTGATGTCGTCCGCACCTGTGGTATGCCTTGGAGAATTCATCCTTTCGGATGCTCTCGACAAAGACTGAGATAAAACTTGTAAGCATAAAAATGCAATTTAAATGGGAGACAGTGTCTTTTACCGTGTCGACACTTAATCGCTCTCCTCGACATTTGACGTCAACTCAATTGTTTTGCAATATAATCTTCAATGCACTTTTCATTAGATGTCGAAATAAATAAAGCTTATGCAGTGCTGATATTTTCTTCGTTGCTCTCGATGATTCTCTTGGCATTCACTCTTGCCAAATAAAGATGCAGTTGATGTCGAGGGGTAAATATTTCCCTTGAAATGGACGAGCCCTTCTCTGGCGGTGCATGATTTCTTGAGGGGCATGAATATCCTCCCGTGATGCGTGATTTCTCGCGGGGTTATGAATATTTCCCTGCGATGCATAAATTTCTGTGAGGCATGAATATCTTCTCGCGATGGATAATTTCTGCGAGGCATAAATATCTTCTCGTGATGCATAATTTCTGCGAGTATGAAATCTTCTTGCGATGCATAACTTCTGCGAGGCATGAATATCTTCTCGCGATGCATAATTTCTACGAGGCATGAATATCTTCTCGCGATACATAATTTCTGCGAGGTATGAAATCTTCTCGCGATGCATAACTTCTTCGAGGTATGGAATCTTCTCGCGATGCATAACTTTCTCCGAGGTATGAAATCTTCTCGTGATGCCTAATTCTCGGCGAGGCATAAATATCTTCTCGCGATACATGAATATTGACTCGCGATGCATGAGTATTGACTCGTGATGCATGATCTTCTGCGTTGTATGAATATTTACTCGCGATATATGATCTTCCGCGATGCATGAATATTGACCCGCGATGCATGAGTATTGACTCGTGATGCATGCGCTTCCGCGATGCATGAATATTGACTCGCGATGCATGATCTTCCGCGATGCATGAATATTGACTCGTGATGCATATGCTTTGACTCACGATGCATGATCTTTCGTGATGCATGAATATTGACTCGTGATGCATACGCTTTGACTCGCGATGCATGCTCTTCCGCGATGCATGAATATTGACCCGCGAATCATGATCTTTGGTACCAAATGAAGATAGTGCTTCAATCGAGCAACATAGTGATCTTCTGGGTGCCTTCTTGATGATCATATCGTCTCAAATTGAAATAACAATCAAATGATCTTCCAAGTAATGTATCGTCTTGATCAACAATAAAATAAATGACCCCTCCGGGTAGTGCATTGTTTTGATAGACAATAACATAAATGACCCTTCCGGGTAATAGTAACATCATATCTGACATTATGATGCAGATGACGTTCTTTATGGGAATCGTAAGTTCTTTCTTGAGATTTTCGTTTGATTCCCCTTCAAATCTAACTGGACGTTCTTTAGAGACTTCATGCTGTTGGAAAATTGACTGAATAAATCATTCATATTCCCAAGTCTCCGGTGTGAGCAATATAAAATATTTCCTGCGTCCACAGAATATTTTTTAGTTTTAAAAACAAACTGACCTGTGTCGATTTCTTCAGTTGTCTTCTCCTTGTCTTGCTATCTCTGGTTGATTTCCCGATCTCCCGACTCTTGATAGATGAGACAAAATGTTTTATGCCAAGACAAATGAAACGTAAAGGAGAATCTTTAAGAAAATAAATTTTTGAGAAGTAATATTTGAAAAAGATCATGTCATATCAGACTTAACAAACTTCTTTGAGTCTGATGCTTGGAGATTTATCTTATTATTCACTGGAGAGTTTTCTGAGTCACTCCGGACTTGTAGATAAACCTATGCTGAAATTTTGAAGCCATCCTCAAAATTTCTGTCCCAGTTAACTATCTTGCTTATCTTTCCATTGTAACTGAGTAGATTGCGGAATTTTTGATATCTTCTCAAAAATTTTGTCCCAGTTGCAAATCTCGAAATATCCTCAGCCTTGACTTGCTGAGGAAGCATCTTCTTCTCGAGAATTTTTGAGTCCCTCTCAAAAATTCTGTCCCAGTTTCTATTGTAAAGAGAAATAGAATTCTTACGGGAGATATGACCGAACCCTTGTGGTGCCTTTGTATCCCTTTGAGGCAGAAATCAGGTCTAACGTAGTTCCCCCTCAAAGGTTAACAAGGATAAGAAAATTACAAAGAAAACCGACCGAGGCCGACATAGGCCGCTTACGTATCTCATTCTTGAGAATTCAGGTCGAACGTAGTTCAAATACAAAAAAATATTAAAAAGGATGAAAAGGGATGAGCGAGGCCGACATAGGCCGCCTACGTATCTCATTCTTGAGAATTCAGGTCAATGTAGTTCATTACAAAAGGGGTAAAATTTTAAGAAAAACAAATACAAGCAAACAGAATGATTACAAGTAAATAACAGAAATGCAAACCGAAGCTTCACACGTAGTATCTCTTGACTGCATTTGAGTTGATTGGTTTTGGCCATACGGTGCCATCCATATCCGACAGGACCAAAGCACCTACAGAAAATACTTTACGAACCATGTAAGGAACTTGCCAGTTTGGTGCGAACTTTCCTTTGTACTCATCTTGATGAGGAAAAATGTGCTTAAGGACCGATTGACCAACTTCGAAAATTCTGGCTCTTACTCTCTTGTGAAAGGCACGAATCATTCTTTGTCTATACAACTGACCATGACAGACGACAACCATTCTCTTCTCATCAATCAAAGTTAGTTGATCAATCCGCTTGCTGACCCATTCAGCATTACTTAACTCAGCTTCTTGGATGATTCTCAAAGACGGTATTTCGACTTCAGCAGGTATGACTGCTTCTGTCCCATACACTAGCAAGTAAGGAGTAGCTCCAGTCGATGTTCTGACAGTCGTGTGGTACCCCAATAAAGCATATGGTAACATCTCATGCCAACCTTGATGCTTGTCAATCATTTTCCTCAAAATCTTTTTGATATTCTTATTGGCAACCTCTACAGCTCCGTTCATTTGGGGACGATAAGCGGTTGACTTTTGGTGAGTAATCTTAAATTGCTCACATATATATCTCATCAAGTGACTGTTGAGTTTTGCACCATTGTCGATAATAATGGATTCTGGTACTCCGAATCTGCATATCAAATTGTTGCGAACAAAATCAGCTACAACTTTCTTGGTTACCGACTTGTCTGAAGCTGCTTTTACCCACTTGGTGAAATAATCAATGGCAACCAAAATAAATTTGTGTCCATTAGAAGAGGCTGGCTCTATCGGACCGATGACATCTATACCCCAAGCTACAAATGGCCAAGGTGAACTCATAGCATTGAGTCCGTGAGGCGGCACTCGGATCAAATCACTGTGCACTTGACATTTATGACATTTTTGCACAAACTTGCAGCAATAATTCTCCATAGTCATCTAGAAATACTCGGCTCGAAGGATCTTTCTTGCCAAAGTAAGCCCATTCATATGCGTGCCACAAACTCCAGCATGTATCTGTTCAATAAGCCTCGCAGCTTCGACGGCATCAACGCATCTTAGAAGACCTAAGTCTGGAGTCCTCCTATACAGGATTTCTCCACTTAAAAAGAAATTGAGAGACATACGACGTATCGACTTCTTCTGATTGGATGCAGCATCCTCGGGATAAATCCCGGACTCCAAATATTCTTTATATCGAAATACCATAGCAAACCGTCTGGTTCTGCTTCAACATGGGAACAATGGACTGGATGTTCTTTCAACTCTATATCCAGAGGGTCAATATAATCTCTATCTGGATGTTTAATCATCGAAGCGATGGTGGCAAGGGCATCGGCCAATTCATTCTATATTCAGGGAGTATGTCTAAACTCGATCTTACGAAATCTTTTGCACAACTTCTTCACATACTATACGTAAGGTATAATCTTTATGTTCTTCACAGCCCATTCTCCTTGAACTTTATGAATCAGAAGGTCTGAATCTCTAATAACCAACAACTCATAGACATTCACGTCGATGGCCATTTTCAAACCAAGAATACAAGCTTCGTATTCGGCCATGTTGTTTGTGCAATTAAATCGGAGCTTAGCTTCCATGGGATAGTGTTGACTAGATTCTGACACTAAGACTGCTCCAACACCTTTACCTTGATGATTTGCCGCTTCATCAAAGAATAATCTCCAACCTGGATACGCTTCATAAATATCTTCACCCACAAATGACACTTCTTCATCGTGAAAATAAGTTTTAAGTGGTTCATACTCTTCATCAACGGGATTTTATGCAAGATGATCAGCCAAAGCATGTGCCTTTATCGCTTTCTGAGTCACATACACAATGTCAAATTCACTCAACAACATTTGCCACTTAGCCAATTTTCCGGTCGGCATTGCCTTCTGGAAGATATACTTCAGTGGATGCATTCTGGAAATGAGGTATGTAGTATAAGAAGACAAATAATGTCTCAGCTTTTGGGCAAGCCACGTCAATGCACAACACGTTCTCTCCAACAAAGTGTAACGAGACTCGTATGGAGTAAACTTCTTGCTTATATAATAGGTAGCCCTTTCCTTCTTTCCTGTCTCGTCGTGTTGACCAAGTACGCATCCGAATGCACTATCTGAGAAAGACAAGTACAGCAACAAAGGACTCCCTTTTCGCGGAGGAACCAATACCGGTGGATTGGACAAATAGTTCTTGATAGCATCAAAAGCAGTCTGACACTCTTTAGTCCACTTTGTCGAGGCGTCTTTCTTCAATAGCTTGAAAATAGGATCATACACCACGGTTGATTGAGCTATGAATCGACTGATGTAGTTTAACCTCCCTAAGAAACTCATCACCTCTTTTCTCGTCTTCGGCAGAGGTAACTCTTGAATTGCTTTAATCTTATAAGGGTTGAGCTCAATACCCCTTCTGCTGACTATAAATCCCAACAACTTTTTGGCTGGAACTCCAAAAGCGCATTTGGCGGGATTTAACTTCAAATTGTAATGACGCAAACGATCAAAGAATTTCCTTAGATGTAATCAAGTTATCCGAACTCTCGCGGGATTTGATTATGACGTCATCCACATACACTTAAATCTCCTTATGAATCATATCATGAAATATAGTCGTCATAGCTCTCATGTAGGTGGCACCAGCATTCTTGAGGCCAAACGACATCACTATGTAATGATATACACCCCAAGGTGTAATGAAAGCCATCTTTTCTGCATCTTCCTCATACATCAGAATTTGGTGATAGTCTGCGTAACAATCCACAAATGACTGCATTTCATGCTTAGCAAAATTATCAATCAAAATTTGAATATTCGGAAACGGAAAATTATCCTTCGGGCTAGCTTTGTTGAGATCTCTGTAGTCGATATAAATCTTGATTTTCCCTTTTTTTGGCGACCGGAACAACATTGGCCAGCCAAGTTAGATATTGTGTCACTTCCATCAATCGGGACTCTATCTGCTTGGTGATCTCTTTCTTAATCTTTAAACTCAGTTCAGGATTGAATTTCCAAGTTTTTTGCTTCACCGAATCGAACCCCGGGTTAATCGGCAGCTTATGAGATACGACATCGGTACTTAACCCCTGCATGTCACCGACTTTCCAAACGAACACACTAATATATTCAGCAAGCAAATGAATTAGGCCCTCTTTCTGAGCTTCATTTAGGTGGATGCTGATCTTAACTTCTTTAACACATTCTGGATCCCCCAAATTTACCGTTTCCGTTTCCTCTAGATTTGGTATATGCTGATTTTTGAACTGCCGGAATTCCTCGGTGACATAATTTGGTTCCTCATTTTCTTCTTCGTAATCGTCAACCTCGTCATTACCAACCCCATTTTGTTCATTCAACTCGTGACATGACATGACATTGGCAGGTCTAAAAATTATGTTACTGAAATCATAAACAAACAAAGTTAGGAAAGTAAAGTATAACAAATGAATAAATGAATAAAGTTTGAAAATAGAAGAGGCTTTCATTCAAATTGTAAAAAAATGCAAACTTTGGCTATGACATAGGGCCATGTTGCCTTCTTTGAACATCACGATGAAAATTCAAAAATTCAAACAGTTAAGAAAATGTAAAATGGTGGGTCTCGGGCCTCTTCCGGACTACCACCGATTTTAATGTGTATGAAACGGTGCCTTTCTACCGAGGAGTTCGGGGGATCAGGATGGGCATAGAGGTCCAGTTTTGCAGCATCTCTCCCGGCTTAGCGTCGCGGATACCAGCTAGCTCGACCTCTTCCTCAAAAACAACATCGATCTCCTCGATGAGGTCACAGATTCCTTCCCCAAGGTCTTCATGCTCAGCATACTCGCGGATTGGAAAGGATTGATACAGATGTGGGATCGGCATAGCCAATGCTTGATCATTTTTCTTCTTCATCTTCATGTCATCATCTGTAAGGATGTACCCCAAACCATATCTGGATCCCTTAACGAGGACCGAAACAGGCTCAATAATTCCTTGGGAATCTCTTCCTAATCCGAAACCCGATTCAATACCATTCTGCAGCATCACAGTGTCTATCATCTTGTACACGCAGGCATGGGAGTCTGTGGGGCCAAGTCTTCACCGGTGGCATTCACCAGCTCCACCGTGTAGAAATCTGTACCTCGCAATATCTCATCAATGATCGGCACCTGTCTGCTAGAGTGACTCCCTTCGCCATGAATAACCAGCTCTTTATTCTTCACACAAGCTTCATCATCTGATGTAGAGTAGAAGGGACAGCTCCAGCCATATGGATTAAAGGCCTTCCCAAAAGAAGGTTATAGCTGGTATCGATATCCAATACTTGAAATTGCACGCTGAATTCTGCTGGACCCATTTGAATGATCAGATTCACCGCTCCCGACTAATCTCTCTGAACCCTATCAAAGGCTCTTACGTTGACTTGGTTTTGCTCCAGTTTCCCAAGATCAAACCTTAGCTGCTTCAACGTCGACAACGGGCAGACATTCAGAACAGATCCATCATCTACTAAGACGCGGTTAACAACCTTTTTGCGGCATACCACAGTGATGTGCAACGCCTTATTGTGTGACCACCCTTCAGAAGGCAGCTCATCATCACAAAATCTAATTCGGTGCCCTCGAATAACCTGGTGAATCATGGCGGCCACGTTATCGCTACTTGTGCTCGCGAGTACGTACGTATCATCGAGAGCCTTCATTAAAGTCTGCCTGTGGGATTGAGAGCTCATCAGTATGGCCCATACAAAGATATGGGCTGGAGTCTTCTCCAAATGCTTGATGATAGAATAATCTTTCGGCTGCATTCTTCTCCAGAATTCCTCCGCTTCTCCTTCGCTTATTGGCCTTTTAGCCTGATCCTTCTTTTGACCTCCGAGAGCAAGCTCGTCAGGAATGTAACATCTTCCGGACCTGGTCATGCATTGAGCAGCAGCAGTTTCAATAACGAACTTAGGCTTGATGAGAGTTTTTGATGGCACCAAAGCAACAGCCTTTGCAGGTGTCAAAATAACGAACTCTTTCTTCTCCTTGATGCTTAAAGAAGCTTCAACCTTTTCCAAATCATTGTGAATGATGGGAGTAATCATCTTTGTTCTACACCAGTCATCATCTGTCTCGATCATATTGACAATGCCGCCCCCATGATTCGACAACGGGTTGGTGTTGACATTTGGTGCCGCTGGTTAGAGAGAGACTATCTCTTGGTCAATCAAATCCTGAATTTTGTGCTTGACGTTGATACAATCCTTAGTATCACGCCCAACACTATTTGAAGGATAAGCACATCTCTAATCAGGTCTGTAGAATTTTGAATTGACATCCACGGGTTTGGGCCCCACAGGGTGGATGTATCCGGCCGCATCCAGTCGTCTGTACAGCTTTGTTCGGATTTCAGCGAGCGTAGTGAAGTTCCTTGAAGGCTTCTTCTCCAATCTGGGTCGGGAAGGGTCATAACTGCTTTGTTGAGGAGGAGGCACTTGTTGATAACTTCTGGTATTTGTACGGGGAGCTTGGCTTCTGGGATACGGATTTGTTTGGTAGTTTGGCGATGGAGTTTGGTAATTTGGAGGGGAATTTTGGTATGGTGGAGCTTGGACTTGATAAACAGGAGGGGGTGCTCGGTAGCTCGACTGCACGTTAGAGTAGTTGGGAGCAACACCCTGGTAGGGAGATGGAATCTGGTAGGGTGGAGGATGATTTGGGTAAATGGGAGATGGATTTTGGTAATTTGCGGGTGGACTTTGGTATAGTGCGCTAAGACGTTTGGATAAGTGGCGATAGCATTCTGGTTATTGGGATGACTAGACTGCGTGTAGCAAGATTGGTAGGATTTTGGGGAAGGCCGAGAACGACCTTGGAAATATGACGAGCTTCTGGGGGTTTTCCTTCCCCCATATGAAACAACACCGATTTCTTCTCTTTTCTTTTTCAACAACCCTGAAGATCGAGGTGATGCAGCTACACGGGCTATTTTTCCTGATTTTAAACCGTCCTCGATAGTCTCACCTATCTTGACTCTCTCGGCAAACTTTGCTCCAACGAGCAACATAATTCTATCAAAATATTCAGGCTCTTGCACGCGCACGAACACTTCAACGATTTCTTTCTCAGACATGGGCAGTCTCACCCTTGCCGCTTCTTTTCTCCACCTATAGCGAACTCCCTGTAGCTCTCGGTTGATTTTTGCTTCATCTTCTCCAAATAGTATCGATTTGGAACAAGTTCTACGTTGTAAGCGAATCGCTCGATAAAATCTTTGGCCAATGCATTCCAGCTGGGCGATTGCCTGGTTTCATGCGATGTGAACTATTCAAGAGCTTCTCCGCACAGGCTTCGGCTGAAGAGCCGCATCAATAAAGCTTCATCCCCTCCAACTCCCACGAGTTGGTCACAGTAGGCTCTCAAATGAGCCATAGGGTTGCCCACTCCTCCAAAGGTGTCAAACTTCGGGATCTTGAACCCTTCTGGAAGGTCCAAATTTGGATGAATACATAAGTCTTCATAACTAAGCCCGGCAATATCGGGGATGCATTGGAGCTCCTTCATGGCCATCTTGATCTCTTCTTTTTATGTCGACCTTTACCTCTTCCTTTGCCCTTAACTCCTTTTCTTGTTCCTCATAATGGTCCAGCTCAGAACCGTGCATATCGTGCTCGGCAGGGACGAGAATTTGAAAAGTGGCTCTTTTTGGTAAGGGTGGAGCAATAGAGGGACTCGAAGCATTTTGAGCGGTTTGATAATTTTGTGGGTACATTTGAGGATTGGTATTCTGATTTAAGTGGTGGTGGGGTGTTTGGGGATTGAAAGTATTTTGGTTTTGACTTTGCGGTGGATGAGCAGTCTGATGGTGGGTGTTTTGAGGATGGGGTAGCATTTAGGGATGGTTGTTTTGAGGAGGAGGTGGAGTTTGGTAGGATGCAGAAGCATATTGGGGATTTTGGGTAGTCATATCTATAACCAACGGATTTTGAGCAGGTGTAGATGGTTTGTTCTGAGTTGGATCTATATTTGAGGAAGGGAAGTAGATTGGAGGCCTCCCATCAACAGCGTTAGCAGCAAATCCTGGTGGAGGCAAATCCTGTCTCCTTTGCATTTCTACTCTCATCTCTGCAATCTGTTGTATCAACTACAAAATCAACTCATTCTGGTCTGCTACGGTGGGTTGAGCCACCACAACATCAGTAAGACTCACTTCTTCGTTATTGTCCCCCATAACTGTCTTTCCTTTGTCTAAGCTTTGTCTAGGAAAGGATACTGCGGTACCTTTTGATCTGGTGAAATAGGGATGATCTGCCAGCTTTTGATCGACACAGATCAGTTTCAAAGTACCTGAGAGAGAAAACAACTCAAAGGCGGATTTGTCAGAGCAGATTCAGAATATAAAATGCATAATATCACACAGAGAGCAGATAAACACACAAATTGCTTTGTTTGAGGATATCTTCAACTCACGAGTAAGGACGAAAACATTTTAACAAGCAGGAATTTACATGTTTTAGTTTTGCCACTGTCTCAGAAAGGCTAAATCATGTTGAGCTAGGGTCTTCCTGCAGCTGCACTTTGACGTCCCTTGATCTTGTCTTCGTATCTTCTCGTAACATAAAAGGGAGAATGAAAATTTTTAAAGATATGGGCTGCGCCTGGGAAGGTTGCCTACGTATCTCACAATGAGAATTCAGGCCCAACGTAGTTCGAGTACAAGATAAAACATTTTCATTCATTTGTTCATTATGATTACAAGGGAATTGAAAGGCAACAATAGAGATTTTTAAAAAAATGAAATGATGACGACACGTTAGCTATTTCCCTTCTTGTTGCAGCATTATTCTCCTCCTTTCAAACGACCTAGGAATGGAGGCTTGTAAACGATTTCCTCGTCGTCGTCTTCCTCAGTTGATTCAGGGTGAGCGTTGTCGGGACACTATTGGCTCCTTGCTCGTAGACGGGGTATTTTTGCCCATTTCCTGAAGTTTATCAATCATGTTGCTATGGAAGGCTTTGTTCTTCTTACTCAGTGCAACCATCCTTTCACTGTCAGCTCCTCATCAAGTGACATCCTTTTAGCTAACAGGGCGGCTGTCTTCGATTCTATCCTCGCCTCTCTCGCTTCTCTTTCTTGCACTTTCAACCGATCATGTACAACTTCTCTCGCAAGTCCTTTATCTCCATCTCAACATCTTTCTTTCTCTTCATCTGTGATGTCAGATCCTCATCCAGCGTCACGGTTGCAGCTTTGTAGATTGCAGTGGCCATGTCGACTCCGAGCCCTTCCTCCTTGGCTTCTTGAATTTCCCAAGTGATCTGTTCTATCTTCCTTTGTAGTTCTTCTCCAGTAAGTTCCATCTGGATATTCTTACCTTTGTCCATAGCAGTGATCTTGCCTTTCCTAAGACGGTAGAATGAATGTTTTAGGATTTGTGGTATAGGAGGTGTCTTTTGAGTGAGAGACTTAAGACTTGGAAATTTTGGTCGGACATTTTGTAATAGTGACTTTTGTATATACTTTTTTGAAAGTTTCTGGATAGGAGTGGGTTTACGATATCCTCATTCATAGCAACATAACAGATAAGCAGTTAAACACACATATCGCGTCCTAAACATGCTTGTGACCCTTTTATGCCAAGGGTAGTCCTAACAAATTAAAGGATGTATATGACTTTGGCGTATTCTGAGTGACGACGTTGATGCTCTAATTCATTCCTATAAAACTTCTCTTGAAGTCGGTGAAGTCAGACTTGATGTTTGGCTCCAACATCTGCAATAATGTGAGAAACGTTTGGACCAGGCTCAATAGTTCCAGC
This sequence comes from Solanum pennellii, assembly GCF_001406875.1. Classification (NCBI taxonomy): domain Eukaryota; kingdom Viridiplantae; phylum Streptophyta; class Magnoliopsida; order Solanales; family Solanaceae; genus Solanum; species Solanum pennellii. The sequence goes on along the minus strand of NC_028643.1, from coordinate 65,410,878 downwards.
GAGACTCTTTTTCAACCATTCTTTGTACTCCTTCGAACATTCTGGACGAAATCTGTTTGGTACAGGTTTACCCAACACTCTTTGAGATCTCCACATCCTACGCATGCATTCAGCAAATGCAACTCGTCCATTCTCGTGGTCAGTTGCAAATTTCCTCATATCTGCGATCTGGGGCAACTCTTGTTTCCCTCCTAGTTGTCTCAAAACTCGACCGGGAGCATATGGTCTAGTCCTTCTTAACCCAGCAAATACCAAATAAGGGACCTTTTTTGTTCACACCATATTCTTAGTTACCACCAAACTATCAATTGACCATTGTACGTCTTCTTCTCTCAGCTCTCGAAGCCTCGGATACCAAAAACTCTCTCTTCCAGTCTTATTGCAACGATTTTGATACAACCACCAATCATGAACATGTAGGTCGTCTGACCGCCTTAGGGGATCTGGTTCTTTTGGATTATGAGTCTTGATTAAATGTCGCATCATCCACCACTGTAGTATCAGATTACACCCTTGAAAAAAGCGTTCTCCGCTCTGACATTTGTCTAAAGCCCTATAGATGTCGGCCAGAATAATAGGCGCTAAAGTGTAGTACTTTGTTGATGTTTTATAATCCACTTCATAAAAGATGCGTGAGTGACCATAAAGACACTAGGATGAATAGTGTATTTTGGACCTTGAGGGAAAACCATCGTTCCGAGCAAACATATTGCAAAGGCGAGGGGACGCGTCTCTTTCCATTTTTCTTTTGAAACGAACTCGTCTTTATATTTCTCATAAGCCCTCGCACGCCCGAACCGATAATGTAGTTTTCTGAAAGGTATATTTGGGCCACGGAGCTTGTCCAGCCACTCGGCTTTAACCAATGACAACTTTTCTCTAATTTTGGTGAAATCCAATATTATGGGATTTAGGAGATCTGTATTTGGATATCGTTTCCTTTTGTTGCACATGGCGACACTTTCATAGCTGATAAGAACTTCTTCTATAGTTGGCGTCAACTCCACTTTCCCGAACCGAAAGACCATGATTATTATCCAAGAATTTCACCATCGGCCCAATTAGGTCAGGCCAACCATTCATCTCTAGCAGCGACGGAAGGTAACCTATGTGTTTCTGAATGATCATTTTGTCGTCGTTATTCATGAACCTCCACCATACTTTGAGAAAGGGATCGGGGATGGTAACCATTCTTGTTTTCAAAGGCTCGTGTGTCGGATTCATCCTACAAAAATTAGTCACCCCCCATCCCGTAGACAATAAATTATTTTAAAACGCATATACATCCTTCAATCAACACGTAAGCATGATTGTCTTTTTTTTGCAATTTGGGCCAAGTAGACACAACGTGGGCTTCTAATGGGCCCAACACGCCTTGGGCGTCGGGTCATCTTAGTTCAAATGGTCCTAAATTCGGGATTTGGCTCGGCTCTACACTAGTTTACTAGGAGTGGCTTTTGATGAGACCGGGAACCCAAACGGACAATTTTGGCTGGAACTCGCGACAACCATTGGACGCATGACGAACCAATAAATTGCCGCTAATTTCGAAAAAGGGCAAGTATAAATAAGTCCGACTGCGGTTCCGCAAATCGTCCTTTAATATACTATATAATATTTACAAGAAATGTCATGATATGCAATGTCAATTTATAATTTAAGCAATTTAATCACATATAAACAATTCAATAATAACACTTAGTCCAAATAGTCAAATCATTTTGGTTAGAACTTAATTAGTCCCCAGCGGAGTCGCCATTTCTATTTTATTAAAAATATATCGTAAGGAAAAAAATGACTAAATTTTGAAAAAATCAATTGATCTTATTATTTAAGAAAAAATCGACTTTCCAAAATAACAAAGTCGTCACTTGATTTTTAGTAAAAATCAAGAAAACTTAAAATTATTTTTCAAAAGATTTAAAATATATAAAAATCAGTTGAAAAGGGTTCGAAGTTCAAATATACATTCCGAGAAGGTATTAGGCCCCCGGAAAGCCCGCTAACTCGCGGTTGACCGGCGATTTGACTAAAAAATGACTTTGACTTGAATTTTCCAACTTTTACCTAATGAAGTTCATTTTTATCATTTGTTTACCTGAAATTGTTATTATATTCTAATTAATCAATTTAGTAAAAAGAAAGAGATCATTTTAAAAGGGAGTGACATAAAGGCGATTGATAAGACTAATAAAAAAGGCTAACTGACTTACATGAAATAAAAAAATTTATATAAAAAGAAATGGCAATCTTGGGAGTTTAATTAAATTAAACCATACGATAAAACAAAGTTAGTAAAAATAATACAATATAAGTATGAAAGGGAAAGAGCATCAAATTTGGGCTTTGGGCCCAAATATTCATACCTTGTCCTAAGTCTAAGTAATCCAAAATGGGCTTTACCCATTTTAACCTGCTGGGCTTGCCTAAAATTTCTTGGGCTTTTGTTTCCATTTTTCTTAAGAAACTGTGTATACATTTTGATGTATACTGATCTATACAGCTTGTATACAATATATTTTTCGTGTATATTGAGATATATACAAAATGTGTACTGCCCCAGATCAAATTTCCAACACCTGTATAAATTTGACATGTATATCACACACTTCAACTGTATATCAGTGTATATGAGAACATATCAGCCCCTTTTTGAGCCCTTTGGAAACCTGCGAAACAATTCGCAGCAGCATATTTGCTGCTTTTGACCTACTCACTGGTTCCTAAGCTTCTCATATCGATTCATCGAGACTTGATTTTATGTGTGAATAGAGAGAAATGTGATTGGGTCTCCATGACCCATCGTTAAGGGTGATGGAGTTCCATGAACTCTCTCAAAATCACATGAAAACAAGAAGAAGAAAAAAGAAAAAGAAAGGATTAACATCGTACTCGACAAAGAATTTAGAGACCAAGGTAAGAGAATCAAACAAGTTGATGATTTGGTAACAACACAACTTAACAGATACATATAGCCATTATTCCAAATTATGGACAGAGACATCGCTTCTAAATAAATGGACATAGAAGCATTACTGAAAAATGTTGAAGCTAATGACTTCCCACAAATAAAGGGAAGGGAGGCTACTGTCAAAAAGCTTAAAATTCCAAATGAAAATGCAAAGAGAAAGAAAGCATACAGGTCTGTTGATTAACAACCATGAACAACTAAAGCAATTGAACAACACAAATCACTGGGAATGTGTTCTCCCTAAAATAAACAAACAAGACAAGACAAAAAAACATAGAATGCATGAGAAGAACAAATTGTAAGAGGACCACAAGATTTAAATAATTCAAACATGCAAGTAGTGGCTACCAGTTAGGATCATGATGCTGCTTTATTTAAACATAAGACAACCCAAAATTATATGACTATCATTATTATTGTCTTCGCTTTAAAAGAAAATCAGACGCCACGAAGAGGTTGGACAAAAGGGATATATGATATCATGATGTGATATGATGCATAGGAAATTCAAACCAAACATGTTGAGGAAGTTATCATTTAAGCCAAATGATGGTTTTAGACACACATAGAAATGGTGAACCAAAGAATATATAGCATCACAGTTTTCACCATTGACATTTAAATGACTAGGACTTATCTAACTTCATTTATTCATGATACAGAACAACAAGGTGTGCAGTCAATAGAAATCAAAATCACCTATAGTAAGCGATTTCGAGCTTCATGATTGAACCACGATTTTTATATTATGTCTTAAAGGGTCAAAAAGAACATCAGAGAATGGAAATACACAAACTCACATGCTAACAAACAGGTTGCATCACTGATTTGCAGCTAACAGAGGGTCCAAAACATCAACATAGGTAGCCCACACAATCGAGATTCAAACAAACAACATATTCGGAATAAAATACGCTTGAGACGGAAACGAGCATTACCTTTCGAAGTGCAGCGATTCCAGGATGGTACGAGTGGGGGAGGTAGCGACTTCACCTCACAACTCGGATTCGAACGACGACCAAGAATTTCAAGTGATATCTTTAACGCGAACACGACTTGGACGTATTTAATTTATGTATTCTTTGCCTATTTTTTGCTTGAGCTGTTATGAATGTTGAGAATTTTTTTTTCTCTTTTACGGAACAGTAGTGATTATATATAGAAAGGGACTAGGGTTCGTCTTTGGGAGGGAAAAGGGTGAACCGACGAGAAAGGGGCCCATTACCAAATTCAAAAACTCTGAAGAATTGCCACTTTTGGAGGAGCCAAGTTTTCCTGCAATTTCGGTCCATTCCGGAAGAGGAAGGGGGGAACGAACGACTAGAGATCAAATCACTCGTCATTGGCGTCGAGGTGCCTCAATCTCGAGGCCACAAGGACGAACCCGTTTCTGGCATCCTGCTGAAGGAAAGGATATTTGGGGAAGAAGACGAAATCGTGGTCTACTCTTTCTTGTTTTTCTGTTACACTCTCTCAGTTCTACACGCGTATGCTGCACGATTTTGGGTTTCTTCTTTGCTGAACAAAAGTGGGCTGGGTTGAGGAATTGAATTGGGCTGGGAATACTAAATTTTGGAAAATAGATAGGAAAAAGGAAAGGTTTGGGATGGTGGGCTGCGGGATTCAAAATAAAATGGCCCAAAATTGTCTTAAAAATGATTTAGAATGTTTGTATTAACAAGATGAAATAATGATAAATTAATTTAAACGAACTTCTCAAATTTGACGAAATAAAACAATTAATTTGAATGTAAACTAAATGATTTCAATGACTCAGAATTACAACTAAATTATGACTAGACTAAATTAATAAAAAGTGTGCCAAAAATCAAAAACCTTTTTTTAGACGATTTTCGAATAATCAAGATAAGCTAATCACACACATAATAATAATAATATATATATATATTATTATTATTATGTGTGTGATTAGCTTATCTTGATTATTCGAAAATCGTCTAAAAAAAGGTTTTTGATTTTTGGCACACTTTTTATTAATTTAGTCTAGTCATAATTTAGTTGTAATTCTGAGTCATTGAAATCATTTAGTTTACATTCAAATTAATTGTTTTATTTCGTCAAATTTGAGAAGTTCGTTTAAATTAATTTATCATTATTTCATCTTGTTAATACAAACATTCTAAATCATTTTTAAGACAATTTTGGGCCATTTTATTTTGAATCCCGCAGCCCACCATCCCAAACCTTTCCTTTTTCCTATCTATTTTCCAAAATTTAGTATTCCCAGCCCAATTCAATTCCTCAACCCAGCCCACTTTTGTTCAGCAAAGAAGAAACCCAAAATCGTGCAGCATACGCGTGTAGAACTGAGAGAGTGTAACAGAAAAACAAGAAAGAGTAGACCACGATTTCGTCTTCTTCCCCAAATATCCTTTCCTTCAGCAGGATGCCAGAAACGGGTTCGTCCTTGTGGCCTCGAGATTGAGGCACCTCGACGCCAATGACGAGTGATTTGATCTCTAGTCGTTCGTTCCCCCCTTCCTCTTCCGGAATGGACCGAAATTGCAGGAAAACTTGGCTCCTCCAAAAGTGGCAATTCTTCAGAGTTTTTGAATTTGGTAATGGGCCCCTTTCTCGTCGGTTCACCCTTTTCCCTCCCAAAGACGAACCCTAGTCCCTTTCTATATATAATCACTACTGTTCCGTAAAAGAGAAAAAAAAATTCTCAACATTCATAACAGCTCAAGCAAAAAATAGGCAAAGAATACATAAATTAAATACGTCCAAGTCGTGTTCGCGTTAAAGATATCACTTGAAATTCTTGGTCGTCGTTCGAATCCGAGTTGTGAGGTGAAGTCGCTACCTCCCCCACTCGTACCATCCTGGAATCGCTGCACTTCGAAAGGTAATGCTCGTTTCCGTCTCAAGCGTATTTTATTCCGAATATGTTGTTTGTTTGAATCTCGATTGTGTGGGCTACCTATGTTGATGTTTTGGACCCTCTGTTAGCTGCAAATCAGTGATGCAACCTGTTTGTTAGCATGTGAGTTTGTGTATTTCCATTCTCTGATGTTCTTTTTGACCCTTTAAGACATAATATAAAAATCGTGGTTCAATCATGAAGCTCGAAATCGCTTACTATAGGTGATTTTGATTTCTATTGACTGCACACCTTGTTGTTCTGTATCATGAATAAATGAAGTTAGATAAGTCCNTGTTTATATCGGGGAGGGTCAAAATTGGGTGTCAACAACGACCTGATCCCATAGTTATGGAAAAGTATATGAAGAAATAATTGGGGTTGGAAAACTCTTTTGTAGGAACTTGAAATTCCTAATCTAGTCCAGATTTGGATGAAATCGGAGGCATTAAGGAATAGGAAAATCTAGTAATGAATGATAGTTCTTTATCGAATTTGGACGAGTATAACTTTTGAAAATAACTTTTAAGGTATAGCACTTTATCGAATTTGGACGAGTATAACTTTTGAAAATAATTTTTTCGTGAATGGGTACATTTTGTTCGTGCTGAGGCCGCTGTAGCGGGATTCAGGCTGCTAGAGCGGCGCCTCTGCAGCGGGATGGATCCGCTAGAGCGGGCCAAACGCGTTATAAAGTCGCTAATACATCTTAAAATGATCATATTTGATATTTTTCGACTTTTAGGGCTAAGGAGGCAACCCAGATGAGTTCTTAACAATTTTCACTATTTTTGAGGCTAAAGTAAGGTTTTAACTCCCCGAATTCGTTTTTCGATCCGTGAAACCTATTTTTTTGTTATTATCGATGGGAAAGGATTTTGATCTAAGAATTATGGTGAAAAAACTCTAATTTCAGTATTAGGATCTTGGATTTGGTCTTGGGTTATTGGATTTGTTATCATTCGAATAATTAGACCTTTAATTGTTGGTTCTTGCGTATATTGATTGTTGTAGATCTAGAACAAGCGGAAAAAATCCGTAAAGGGAAGATTCAAGTGCCTAAGGGATTCAAGCTTGGATTCAAGGTAGGTGATGATTGTGATTTCATGTTGGTGTGATATATGTTTGTTATTGCTCATTATAATGCATGTATGTATGCGAATGTTGCATTATTTATCACATACTATGTAAACGAGTATGAGCGAATAATTGTAAGGCATGAATCACCTCTTGTTGTATGATCTTGATGATGTACATGTGTATGTGATTGTGGTGTGTTGATGAGATCGGATTGCCACGTTCTGGCTAACTAACTTGGACCGGTTGTCACGTTCCAGTATAAAATTTGGATCGAATTACCACATTCCAGCATGCTAACAATTTGACTTTGGATTCCGTGAGAGACCAACTACTCGTGATAATTGTATTTATTGTATATGAACTATGACTTATGACTTCACAAAGAGTTCTACTTAGTGTGAGTGGGGAGTGAGACTTCGTTCATGCATTACACAAGTGGACTTTAAGAGTGGTTGTGGTGTGGTTGGTTCTCTTATGCTATGAAAATTGTGTTAATCAATATGTTTGATATTCGGTATATTACATGATTATACTGTTACTTTGACTTATATATGTTTAACTTATTAAGATAGTCGGATGATCCTACTAGTACACCGTGGTTGTGTACTGATTCTGCACTTGCTCTTATTTTGTTGAGTACAGGGCATCTTCTGATGTCTATTGACAAACCTCGTTTAGAAGATGAGTGAACGTTCGAATTCAAGGGTGAGTTAGTTCTTCGGGGATGCCTTGAGTTCTCTTTGTTTAAGTCCACTTTTTTTGGACTCAAACTATTATTAAGGTATTAATGTTTAGCTTTTGGGGTGTACTCCTTGTTCTTAGACTTGTCGTTGGTAGAGTTTTGGTATAATGACTTTCAAGTTCTAAGCGTATTTTTCGCATTATTTTAGTTTATTTAACTTGCTTCTATAACTTAAATACCTTAGTTTTAGATTATTTGCTTTAGTTGAATGATATTAGTGGTTTTCCTACGGGAGGGTTAGGGTGGGTGCCAATCACGACGGGTTGGGTCGTGACAAAACCAAGAATGGTCGTTTTTTTTCAAAGCCAAACCAACCAAACCAAACCACAAATCAATTTTTTTGGTCTGTTTGATTGGTTCGTCGGTTCGGTTAGACTTTACGGTTTGACTTGTACACCCTTACCCTAACCATCCATTATGGATTATTAGTTTGAGAAACTCACCGTCCAAATAATTTAAGGGGAGCTTTCAGAAATATCCACTATAATAAACTTAATTATGTTCCATAACTATAATTTGCATATTTATGGGTGTAGCTACAATTTAAGCTATCTCGTTGTATAATTCTAGAGTTTATATAATTTACAAGTTTGTATAATTCGCGAATATATTTGTATAGTTCAATTATTTTTGTATAAACTCGAAATAACGAATTAATATAATCACAAACATTTGAAGTGTTAACAGTTATACACTTTTAATAATTTAGATATGAAACTAAAAAAAGGATCCAAATTAGGCCTAAAGGCAAATTACATGTATTTTTTTTTTAAAAAAGGAAAGGGGTAATCCATCGGTGGCCCCTTAAAGTTGGCATCAACTTTCATTTGGACACTCTAACAAGGCTATGTTCATTTTAAGCACCTCATGTCAAACCTCATTGTGTCATTTTGACACTTTTTATATTTTCAAAACAACATTTTAAGAGCGTACATTCAGTCGCCTTTTATGTGAAAAAATAAACAAATCAGTATCTAACACGTGAAATTTTATTTTATTTTTTTAAAAAAGTCAGTTTTACTTTCTTTTTTCTTTCTTTCAGATCCCAAACCCCATGCCCCCACATCTTTTCTCATTTCTTCTTGTTCTTCCTTTCCCTTTTCATTTGTTTTTCCTCATAAAAAAGACAAGAACATAGGTTAGTTCACAAAATAAAATACGTTAGAGAACAAGGAAATCATATCAAATCGAAAAGTTTTTGTATGACATTTAAAAGAAAATTATTTCTTGTGCTACTATGATGGAGATTCACAATGAAGTATATAATTTTCTTTTTTTTTCATTGGAGGTTGTTCTTTATTTTTTTAAATCCCTTGAAATCAATTTAATTTCGTAATTTCAATGGAAATGTAAGACTGTAAAATAGTTTTTTCATTTGAAAGAAGTTGATTTCTTTTTTTGTTTCCTTGATATTGATTCTGTTTTTGAATATGAATCAAGATGCAAATTTGATTTTCAAAGAAGATGGAAAAATCAAAAAGTGTAACCTATTAAAGTATTGTAGAATTTTTTAAAAAAATTGTATGGTGATGGAGGATGGTAAAAGGTGAAGAAGATGGAAGAAAGAAAACAAAGAAGAAGAAGGAGAAGAAAAAATTTACAAAAAAAATCAAAATATTTACAAAAAACATTTCTGACGCGGTTAAACTTCGTGTAGCACACGTACCATGCTTAGTCAACAAAAAATGTCAAAATGATACAACGAAATGCTATATAAAATGCATAAAATAAATAAAGCTTAATTAAAGTATCTAACCGAAAGTTTATACCCACTTTTGGAGTTCACTGATGACTTAGGCAAAAGGAAATAGATTCATACTATCTTAAATATATATATATATATATATATATATATATATATA
>NC_028643.1:65370121-65400790 GCF_001406875.1 Solanum pennellii | reverse complement strand
ATATATATATATATATATATATATATATATATATATATATATATATATAAAAGGTAAGAGATTAAAAAGAAAATGAAAATGAATAATAGGGTAATTTTTTTGACAGTGCCGCCGATCTACTGGGCTTGATATCTCGGTGGGAGCTTCGAAGCTAGAAAGTAGCTTTGTCAACTTCATAAGCCCCTATAATCACAATCTTGAATTATTCAGAGATGTTGGTGCTAACAATCAGACAGGCGAGACACAAAACCAGAGCCCTCTTCAATCATCCTCCATATTCTCAATCCGCCATTAACAAGAATACCCTTTTGTTCTATCTATTTTACTCCACTAATACTCCTTTTGCCGCATCCTCAAAGGCAATCCCTTCATACCCATATCCCTTTTTACCAGTTTCTTCAAATGTTTTGTCAACTTCAAGAATCGGTGAATTGCAGCAGAAAGATGTTGTTTTATCCTTTAAAGAGTGGTTCATGACCAGAAAAAATCCACTCTTTGATCAGATCTTTGAGATATTACGAACTAAAGATGATATTACAGCTGATATATCAATGTCGAGATTCAATCTTCGACTCTCTGAGGCCTTGATTCTTGACGTGTTAAATTATGAGAAAAATAAAGATGTATTGTCGTGTTTGAAATTCTTTGATTGGGCGGGTCGACAACCCGGTTTTCATCATACTCGTTCTACTTTTAATGCCATTTTCAGGATTTTAGCTAAGGCCAAGTTGATGTCTTTGATGGCTGAGTTCTTGGATAAGTATATGAAGCAAAGGTATTTCCATAAAGCTAGGTTTTACAATACTTTGGTAATTGGGTATGCGGTGGCGGGCAAGCCTGAGCTTGCACTCCAACTGTTTGGTAGAATGCGGTTTCAGGGTGTTGATTTGGATGCATTTGCTTATCATGTGTTACTTAATGCTTTGGTGGAGGATGGTTTCTATGATGGGTTTGATATGGTTCTAAAGCAGATTAAATTTAGAGGTTTTGAGGATGCAATAACACATGCTATATTCGTTAAGAGTCTTTGCCAGCAAACAGAGCTGGATAGAGCTGAGGAGTATCTTAGAGACTTGTTGAGGAATGGAGGGGTAGGATTGAGTGGGATTGTCGTGGCTAATCTTGTCGATGCTTTATGTAAAAATAAGCAGTTCACAAGAGCTGCAAGTTTGGTGCAGGAATTCAGAGAGTCTGGTTTGGTTTCAATGGAACAGGCATATAGTGTGTGGATTAAGGACCTTGCTCAGGCTGGGGAGCTAAGTGAGGCAGTTGAATTCTTGAAAGGCAAGAAACTGATTGATGGGTATGTTCCTGACGTTTTTCGCTATAACAGCTTAGTGTGTCGGCTTTTAAGAGAAAATAGGCTGGAGGAGGTTTATGACTTGCTGATGGACATGAAGGATCAAGATATAATACCTGATGATGTCACCATGAATGTAACTTTGTGCTTCTTCTGCAAGGTAGGGATGGCAGATGTTGCCGTCGAGCTATATGACTCGAGGGCAGAATTTGGCCTCTCTGTAAGCAGTATGACCTATAACTATCTTATAAATACTTTATTAGGTGATGCAAGTGTTGATGAAGCATATCTTGTGTTGAAGAATGCCATTCAACAAGGTCATTTCCCTGGTAGGAGGACATTTTCTATTATTGCTGATGCTCTTTGCCGAGAGGGGAAGCTTGATAGAGTGAAAGAGTTGGTTCTTGCTTCTCTGGAACGGAATTGCGTGCCCAGTGACGCAACCTATAACAAGTTCATATCAGCCTTATGTAGGGCCAGCAGGGTGGAAGATGGATACTTGGTACATGGAGCACTTAGCAGATTCGATAAGGTTACTAGCAGGACTACTTATTTTGACTTGATTAGTGGCTTTAACAAGTCAAGCAGGGGAGATATTGCAGCAAGATTGTTAATAGAAATGCAAGAAAAAGGTCATAGTCCAGACCGTCGATTATACAGGGCGGTTATTTGCTGTTTATGTCAAATGGAGGATCCAGATAAGCTATTTTACAGTTTATTAGAGGTTCAATTGTCTCGGCATGAACCTAGCTGCCTTGTTTATAATTACTTCATTGATGGAGCTGGTCATGCTGGAAAACCTGAGCTGGCCAGAGATGTATATGAAATGATGAAGAGAAACGGTATCACACCAAATCTGCAGTCTGACATTTTAATCTTGCAAAGTTACTTAAAAGCTGGAAAAATTGCTGATGCCTTAAATTACTTTCGTGATTTGTCAAATAGAAGAGGTCTAGGAAGAAAACTATGGAACAACATGGTTGTTGGGCTTTGTAAAGCTAACAAGCCTGGAAATGCATGGAACATGTTCTGGGAGATGAGGTCAACTCATTTGAGGCCAAGTATGGAATGCTATGAGGAACTTGTTAAGTTGCTTTGCTCACATAGAGATTATTATAAGGCTGTTCTTTTGGTTGAAGACTTGATGCAAGTTGGTCGTCAGGTTTCATCCTTCATTGGCAATGTACTTTTGTTACACTCATTACAAACTCATAGAGTCTTTAGTGCTTGGATGCACTCAAGAGACTTGAGCAATACAAAGGATAACAGCTTAGCTCTAGGCGATCTGATCAAGACTTTCTCTGGTGGTAGTGATCTGGAGAGTGATATTTTGCAAATTGAAGAACTGATTCGACAATGTTTTCCCCTTGACATCTACACTTACAATTTGTTGTTGAGAAAACTAACCATAAGCGAAATGGATCTTGCTTGTAGTTACTTTGAGAGATTATGCAAGAAAGGATATGAGCCAAATAGATGGACTTACGATATATTAGTTCACGGTTTCTTAAAAGTTGGCCGGTCTTCTGAGGCTAGAAGATGGATGGAAGAAATGTTCAGTAAAGGTTTTGATCTGACTGAGGCTACGAAGACATTTGTTTAAACTATTGATGAATCTCATTCAAGATGTAATGGGGTTCCTCATTCAGGTATTTAATGCTACATCGTTTGATATATTACTTTTGTTGGGTTCCTCTTGTAAGGAGAGAAGATTTTAGCTTCCTTTAATTTTTTACCACGAAGATTTTAAGTGCTATTTGTTTTTGTTCTTTCAGAATGCAACTCCTAAGACAAAAGAAGTAATCTAGGATATTAAGTTAACTTCTTACTGCCTTCTAAACATTGTGCGGCACCTGCTCTATGAGTTTTGAAATCAAAACTACCATTTGTAATGTTGAGCTGCATTGGCATTGAGTTAGTAAGACTCTATGATGGCTTACATGGATTCTTTAGTGATATACATTTTTTAATAGGTATATTTTCTGCTACAGATAACTTCTATTGTTACTTCTTTTTAAAGTACAAGCTGTATTGTACTGAGGTGGTCAGCATTAAGTGAAAAAAGCTACTTGAGTTAGTATAAAAAATAAGTGGGAGGGACATAGCATTGACTAGGATATTTTTTACTTCACCTGACCTGGTATCTATCTGTTATGGAAGTGTTACATATAAAAGCAAAACCTGATTTCTATGCTAATGTAAGCTGGATGGGGAAATCTTGCTATGGAGTAATAATTCAGAACTATCTGTTTTGTATAAACAATTCTTATTTTGCACCAAAAGGCGTGGCTGAATGAGGAGAGAACTATGAAGGCTTAGGGTTCAAATCGCAGCGGCAACAAATACTAGGTGATTTTCCATCTGTCTAAGCCTAGGTGGACAGAGAGGTATTCAATGGAAGTAATTGAGGTGCGCACAAGCAAGCCTGGACACTACAATTATGGAAAAAAACCCTTATTTTAACCATAAGAAATTTTATTTGTTTAAGGTGTAGTCGATGTATCCTAGTGCTGTTATAACGTTCATAAGGGCTCATATCATTTTACTTGAGTTTAAAACTCGTTACTGCACTGGCCAAATTTAGGGGTATGTTCAAATTTTCCAGCCAGTATTTAGAGGGAAATTGGGGAAATCAAGGTAACCAAATACAAGCTTGCCTCTTCCTATTTTCTTCTGGGGTTTAGTGATTTTTGTTGCATTTCATGTAATACCATATATGATGAACTTTATCTGTTCAAGATCTTTCTTGCAGTCCCATGTTCGCAATGTAAACCATCTTAGCTGTTATGTTTCTGCCCCTTACTCTCTTTTCATATCCAAATTACCTTTGTATCTGACTTTGACATTCTGCATCTTAGGTTGGTCTGCTTGGCTGTGATTGTTGATGTGGCTGTCTGAAAGTAAGCTGGTGGCACATGAAACCTAAATAGAAATATTAGTGCATTTGAAGATGGAGTACTATTGGTATCGGTTGTCCTGATTCCTACAGAGTTATGGGGCCGGGCTGGAAAAGTTCTCTGGGTTTAATGCATCAGTCAGTCAAGTAACCATTATAATGGGTGCCATGTCCTGTGCTCTGAGTGAATCTAAAAGGTAGAGAAGCAGTAGCAGGAACATGGAGAAAAGCCTCAACGGTGTGATGCAAATTGATTAACAAGCTTACTTGGTTCAGGTTTGAAACCGCTTGAGCTGATCTAATATCTTTGTCATGTTGTGGAATCTACCTTGAATTTTCCATTCACCATTCTATTTGATAATTTCCTAAAACTAAGTTTCGTGAGAACTTTTGTTCACCATCAGCGTAAGTTATTATATAAGGTACATATTTGGTTTTGTCAAGATGATTGGTCTCCGTGGTGAATAAGATGAGGGAAGGGAGGCTGAGATGGTTTGGGCACGTGAAGAGGAGATGTGTAGATCCCAATGAGAAGATGTTAGAGTTTGGATATGGCGGGGATGAGGTGAGGCAAAGGTAGGCCGAAGAAGTATTGGAGACAGGTGATTAGGCAAGAAATGGAGGATCTTGAGCTTACTGAGTACATGACCTTTTGATAGTACGGTGTAGAGGTTGCGGATAAGGGTAGAAGGTTAGTGTCAGAGTTTTGTCTAAGTATTAGCCAATCTATGTAGTCTTTGGCTTGGTGGTAGTCTAGATTATTGTGTACGTCGGAGTATTAGCTTATTCATGTAGTCATTGGCTTTTGGTATCTGTTATCATTTGTTGTTTACTACGTTTAGGTGATCGCACCTTGTTGATGATAGGATTCCTTGCATACATGCTTCACATTGGTTGCCCATTAGTTGTTATGTTTTTCTTCACTGCCGTTTTTTCTTTCATTACTACTTTGATTTGCTTCCCTTGAGGTTCCTCCGGAAACCTCTCTACCTCCAAGAGGTAGAGGTAAGGTTTGTGTATACTATACCCTCCTCAGACCTCAATTTGTGGGATTTTTCTGGGTACGTTGTTGTTATTCTTGATCTGTCAATCATGTCTTGCCAAATGCATCTCTTTCCAAATTGTGGTTGGGTATTGTTATCTGACTCAGATTTTTGATTGCTACTAGAGCTTGAAAAGTTTCAGAACAACAATAATTAGTACTCTTCTTTATGTCCGTCCCCCAATTTGAACTGGACACAAAGTTTAAGAAAGAAAAAGAATATCTTTTCACAACTAAATTAGATGTGGATAATATACCAGAAGTACTTCCAGTTCCATACCCAATAATTTGCCTTTGTAATCAGTTGGCCTACGACAAGCATGTCAATTGCAAAATGGGTACAAAAGCTAAATGGTTTTAATTATAGAAAGATGTCAATTTTTCGCAGGGAAAAAAAGGAAATAGTGCCAAACAAATTGGGATAGAGGGAGTATAATAATTAAAAGAGCTATCATAATTATTTATTGGTGGGGTGAAATGCATGTTTAAGAATTTAACAAGTGATTATGTAGCATATCATCATTGTTCTCCTTCTCCTCCTTGTATCGTCATCATTGTTATCCTTTTATAGGTTCTGCATATGTGCACATTTAAGAGCCTTTAGAGTAAGGTAAACATCATTCCTGCACTATTGTGATTGTCACCTCTCGTCTTAAAGCAACAACAATATACCTAGTACTATCCTACAAAGTGAGGTCTGGGGAGGGTAGAGTGTGCGCAGGCCCCCTACCTCAGATTTAGAGAGGCTGTTTCGATAGACTTGTCTTGAATCAGTGATGTCTATTTTCACCTGCTTAGCAGTTTATATCATTGAACTTTGAGCTGCTTTGCACGCCGCCATCCATACCGGTTACCAAGTTCCCTCCACCTCTATTTGTTAGCAATATGAGTATGATGACTATTGGGGCCAATATATATCAGCAATAAAGGCCTTTACAAAGTGGATGGATCACAAAAATGATCCTGTTCTTTTACTATTTCTGATACCAAATAAACTTTCTCCGAGTTATGTGGTGATCAGACTTCTCCCAACCTATCATGATGACACTTCCCTACACAAGATGGTCCAAAAGTTTGTGAGTTCCTAGAGGAGAACTGATATAGTTCTTCACTTTATATGACAGTTCTTGCTAATTTGTGTTCTCATAGGAGCTTGTAAGGTTCTTAAGAGGAGTTTGTAAGGCCTCATCTTATGCGGCTAATTTTCTGGATGGTTGTCTAATACATATTGAAATTGTCACGCACCATCACATAATAGTAAAAAGATGATAATCTGTTATATATTGTTGAAGAATTCTTTAAAAGCTTCACTGTCTATTATCAAAATAGCTGCTTGAGCATAGGGTAAGGCAGTTGCTTATGTAGTGATTGATTGGTATGTTCTGTAGAATGTAAAGCATCAATCGAAGCAAAACAGTGATGCTCAATTTTAGTTTATTGGTCTGTCGATAAAACTCGAGGGCTGTGAGTTGTGTAGAATCCTGTTATATAAAACTATGAGTCGAGTTGCTATTCTCAAGATTAGTATTGCTGTGAAGACATTTTAAGAAGTTGCTTCTTTTGAAAGAAAACATTCTTGGCTTTTATTTAGCTTCTACTCAAAAAGTAAACATTCTTGGCTTTTGTTAGCTTCTATTCAAAGGTTCTTTTCATCTTTGATGACAATATATTTCTCTGTTTGTATCAACAAGTGTTGTATATATCTGGGAGAATTTTGCTGTCTTAGTTCCTGTGATCACTTATTGATGCAAGGTTCACATGTTAGTTCTTTGTTTATTCTGCTAGAAAGAAAATTAACGTCTTACTTATCCAAAAATATTCTGCTTGAAAGAAAATTGTGGACAGTTACCAGAGATGTCTGTAAAACATATTGTTGTCCTGCTCTAATGACGAGCTATCTATGTGCAGTATATTATGTCCTACTCCGATGACCTTTTGGCAAGTTAAGAGGATTTCGTGATTTTCTGGATCTAATTAGTTGCACAGTGAGTGCTTTCTAGAACAGTAGCAGAGATGATAACAAATTGGAGGATGACCAACTGGATGCTGAGAAGGAACACGTGGGAAAATAGCCACCCTAAGTATTTATGGCTAATATGGGGAGTGACACATGCTAGAATCTTCAATAGTTGAGAATTGAATATCAAAAGTCAATTTTTTCTCTTGTTTCATTTGTGTCCTTGGGAGAAAATACCATGATGTTTAGATGGTAAGACTAAGGAGGTCTAACGGATACTTGGATCAAACTTTGGTTAGTTTGTATGACTAACAACCGCATTGGTCTGAATCGATGAATATACTTGACCTCTTAAAAAATATATTGCATGCCAATTCTTTTTTCTTTTAATCAGTAATTATGTGGTATTCATTTGCTCCAGTATTTTAAGCAGGCCCGATGATAACCAAGCTTCTGCTGGGTGGCTCCGAGAAAGGAGAGAGGACCGTGAGAACTGGAAAGACAACTGCTCTACTTCTATCCATTACACCTTTTCTTGAGGTAGTCACAACTTATAGCAACGTGGAAGGTGCCTTGGTCCATGTAAATGTCATCTAGCCAAAGGCACTAGTGCAGTGCTATTAGATTCAGCTATATTTATGTCCATAATCAACTTCATGGATAGCAGCCATATGAAATTAAGAGTGCTGCTCCTAGTAGTTTCTGACCGTGCTTCGATCCTGGAACAGTCATTTTGTTGCTCAGGCCTTTCAATCTTTCTCTGCCGCTCGTAATTAGCCTTGGGGAATACTTGAGTATCTAGCCTGCGGAAGCTTGAAACATGTCTTCCATGATGGCGTTGTTTTGATAAACTACTCTACGTGGAGGTCCTCCTTTATATTAATATAAGATGAGCTTATTTGATGTCTCGTCTGACAAATAGAAGACTTACTATTTATTGCAGCAGACTGGATGTTTCTTTGTGCTTTTGGGTTTGAGAATCTCACTTTTATCATGAAGATCCATCAGGCATGACTTGCAACTGAGAGAGTTTACTTGTACATCGTCCCAGCTTTTATGCTTGATACATCCCACAAGGCTTTTTGTTTGTACTTTTGACATAAATATTAGTTTATTCCTTTTTTTTTTTTGGTTGATTTTGTGGAAAGCCAGCATTGGAATCCCAACTAAATTCGGATTGTCCATTGCAGGCTCATTTGGTGGTGCCGCTCTCAACATTCTGTTTTCCATAAAATTAGTTTACTCTTTGTTAGTACTAAGGTGGGATGACTGAGCTGGCTGTGGTCTGGAATTGCTTAGGCAACTCGCATCAACTGCTCTACCTATTTTGTAATTTGATTAATTATAAATTATAGGGAAAAGGGCTGAATAAACCCCCCTATATTATTTAAAATGTGCCCCACTTTTATCATCTGTTATATGTTTGAGCCAAAAATGTCTTTCAACTAGCAAAATAGCTCAAAACTACACTTGGAAATATTTGGTTAATTTTGCCTTGGACAGTTTGAAATAGGATGATTATGTCTTCTTGTTTTGAATTATTTTATTTTTCTTATAGGTAAGGTTTCTTTTCAAAAAAAAAAAAAGTCGGTTTCTCATTGGTGTTCGAAAGCCCACATTGGAGATTGCTCACTGCAGGTCCTATTTGGGGGTATTACTCTCAATAGAATTTTTTTTCGTACTCAGACACGAGACCTTTGGTTAGGAGTTAAACACTTTCATTGATGTACCACAATCAATGTTGATATAGTTGGTGTAGGTAAGGGATTGAGTGCACGAAGGCATTAAACATATTATGGCATAAAGAAAATAAAATATTTTAAACACTTTGTTGTTTTGACAAATAAAAATGATAAACATGTTTAGAAGAATCTTTCGGTTCCTATGAATTAAGTATGAATTTTTGTTTTTAAATTTTAGGGATGGTAACGGAGCGGAGCGGATTTAAGGTTGTACGGGGCTGTGGGATGCAGGGCGTGTTGAAATGGGTTTGTTTTAAAATTAGTATCGGATGGGGCGGATTGTGGGTATATGTGATTTTTTGTAGGTTCAAATTTATTGTAACTGTATACATATTATAAGAGTGATAGAACGAACATTATTTATTAAGATAATTTCTATAAAACTACTAAAATATTCAAGATAGTAAATGAAAATGGTTCAATAAAAGATAATCAATTTCTTACTTGTTTCCGAATTGATCTCTACAAAATAAATTTTTAAGTCACTATACTATTAAATTAATACAACTTTAGGAATTCTTCTATACTTTCTCTTTTGCTCTGTATCAACTCTTCTAGTTTTATTTTACTTGCAACAATGACTTGTCCTATGAATCTCGACCTAAAGCTCTTACCAAAAAACTGAAGTAATGGAAAGAGATCTGCCTCTTGAATAACTTGAAATTGCATGATAATGTAGATCCAATTTTTTTCCCTTTGGAATTTTTTTTCCACATTAGCTTTTAGAAGTCAAAGGTGCATCCTTCTTCGACTTTGACTTCTCTAAACTCAAATATTCATGAATAGAGGATTTTGGCTTCATTGTTTGGATCATTTCAACAAATCCTTCGTTGTCAGAATAAAAAATACGACCCACATTATTCTTTATTTGAAAATAATTGGGTAATTTCAATATTAAAAAAATGAAACATCATCTATATGTAAAGAAGAAAATACCTCTTCAAACTTTAAATCAATTGACAGGAGAGAGAAGATTAATTGAAATAAAAAATTGAGCGATGGATGTAAGTGGTGATATGATGCAGTGATTATAAGCATGAAAAGGGGAGAAAATGGTAGAGTCTTTAGAAGTTATGTATCCGAAAATGAGAGAATGAGATTTTGTAAATTTTTGAAATCGTAGAAAATAATAGAAAATAGCATAAAAAAGAATGCATAGTAGGTAACTTTTGCTTAAAAAATACATCTAATCAACGTATATATTCTACCATGAAATTTTAAAAAGATTTGGCAACTAAAAGGGAGGAAGAAAGAATTAAAATAGGAGATTAATACAATTAGGAGATTGATAATAACTAAAACAGTGACCAACTAATAAAGAGAAAATCAAGAATTAATATATTCTACCCGTTACTAAGCACTACATTTAAGGAAAAATTATTGTAAATTAATTAGTTAGGAGTTATTTTAATTCAGTTCTTTTGTCTCTCGCCCTGGAGAGTAGCGAGACATTTTTATCTGAGGAGGAGGCTTTGTTATCCGAATTTTCATAAATGATATTAGAATCGGTCGACTCATTATAGGAAAGAAATAATAGATCCGTTATTGATACACAAGTACAAATTGAACAAAATATTCAAGTTATACTTGTGGGACGGAACTATTCGATTTATTATTATAAATACATTAGTATATTTGTTATTGTTTTTTTTAGAAAAGACACAAAGTCACCATCGAAGTTGTCCCGAATTCTCATAAAGACACTTAAACTTTGCAACTGTCCTATTACGCCACTAAACAATTATGAACAAATATTATTATACTATTTTTTCGATCAGCCCCAAATTTTAAGAAGCAAGTAAATTCACGCACCAATCATTACATAACACGTGCTAATTTAATTAAAAATGTAATTTTTGTTTCATTTTAAGTTTTTCCTTTATCTTTTTCTTTCTTTACTTCTCTCTCTTACTTTTGATATATCTTAAATTTCATTTCATGTTCCACCTCCAACTTTCAAGTGATTCATCTCTCCATTTTTTTTCTTCACCTCCACTCCCCTGTCAAATTGAACTCCACTTCCATTTTTTTTTTCATTTTCTTATTTTTCTCGGGTCAAATTCTTTATAGTATTCATACTATTATTTAGACTTTGAACAATTGATAACAAAATTAATTATTTTTCTAAGAAAATTTAAAATTTTGAAGGTATCATCAACTACTCATCTTTCATATAAATTCAAAATTAGAAATGATAATTTTATAAGAATCAATTAATTTCCCAAAAATTGGAAGAACTTATTTTAAATCAGATAAAAAAAAAATATGATACTTCCTAATCATCTTGAAATCTAATGAGCTTATCAAATTGTTTGAAATGTAAGAAAATATTTAGATAAAGTTTTAAATTTAAAGAGAGTAAAACTAAAAGTAATTAAAAAAAAAGAAGGTGAAGTTATAGTAGAAATAATGACATTGAAAGTAAGAAGCTTCAATGGTAGGAGATGTCAATGAACTCATGAAAAGAAAGAAGAAAGAAAGAGAAAAAATAAAAAGGAAAAAAAGTTAAAATAACAAAAAAAATAAGAAAATATATTTTATAATAAAATACTTGTAAAAATAAAATTATATTAGTTATTTTAGGCTGCTCACTCTCTTTGAGAGAGTGCACATCACTCTCTGTGTCAGGTGAACGCAAAAAAGATGTAATAATATCTATTCAAAATTGTTTAGTGGAGTAATAGAAGGGTTGCAAAATTAAGGTGTTTTTTTGAAAATTCGAAACAACTTTTTATCTTTATATATAGGTATATATATATTTAACATATATGTTACATCCGGTAAGTTTTTGGGTTAGAAACTGAAACATTACCAATAATGTCATAACTAGGGAGTAATAAATAGTCTTATATATGTATTAATTATGGATTTTTCTGTTTTCTCCTCTTTTTAAGCTTTAAAGTCTATTTTATAGTAGCTGTAGCCTGCAAGGTTTTGAAAAATTAACAACACAAAATAGAAAAATTTAGGTGGTCGTGATTTTTATAAATAAAAGGATAAAAATGAATTAGGATTTTAGCATCATCTGATCACTAGAAAAATCACCTTGTGTTGTTCTTCCAAGTACACTCTCATGTCTTACAAACTCACCGTACATGTCAAGGGTCAAGCCTCTTCCGTACCCCAACCCCTCAAAGAATCTAGTCTCTAACAGATGGTAGGACAAACCAAACTATAAATTCCAAAAATAATGTATAACTCATCTACTCCTAAAATATGGTGCAAACTACTGTCTGATCAGCAATCCCCATGTATCAAAGCTGAATCCAACTTGTCAAGCTCCAATTGCCAAAATCATCCAAGACATTATTCAATTCATGTTGCACTAGTGTTGAAGAGATCAATGTTGAAGCACTGGTTCCTTGCCGGTCTTGCAATATTAAAGTTGAGCAAAAAGAACTTCATTCCATGTATCTGGAACACCAGGCAAGCACCAATGCAAACAATCCTGCATTCCAGGTGTTGATTTGATGCTGTATCGAGATATATGACCTTCATCTCTCAGCTGAGACAAAGCTGTGATGTCCAAAAGCTTCACAGCTGTTCCTTTTACAGCCGCTGCTGCACCAGCATCACTAGATTCATCTTGTACAACCTCCTTTCCACCAGAAAGCGGAGTGGTGTTATCACAGGTGCCTCCAGTGTTCCAATCTCCATTAAAAAAATGTCTGGGCGATATAGACCGGTAAAATGCTTTTAGACCAGGGTATTTTGGCAGCTGTGACTCTACCCATTTAATGATACTGTGAATTGTAAGATTCTTGGCACCATTAATATCTGCAATTTTCCTGTTCGTGTTAGGAACACCATCCACATACATGACCCATCGGTTGGCGTTAAGCTTGCCTCTATTCCAATGGTGTCCTGTGTTAAGCACAAGGACATCAAATCTGGGTAGGAAACGACTTAAAAATGCAGGTGGACGATCCAGGTGCATGGCATAATCAGTAAGAGGGTTAGATGCATTAATGGGTGTCAAGTTACACAAACTAGCAGACCAATAGTAAAGAATAGTTGTTTGGGTCCTTGGAAATCGATAAGCCCATCCATCAGGTCGTACAGCATGACGAGCCTTTACAAGACCATATTCACGTCCCACGTCAAGAACATCAGGTCTGTCTTCACCACCAGTAATCATACACATAAGCGACTGGAATTGTTGTCTGCCAAGGGAATCCCCAATGAAGGCCAGAGTTTTGTTCTCCATCCTAGATCCACAACCAAGTTCAGAAAATTCCATGTAGAAAGAGTCATGAAGTCAACTAAGTATCACATGAAGACTTGAGGAAGAGAGAAGACTGTGCAATATTTCTATGCAACAAGAAACTTAGACGTGGAAAAGTTGTCCAAAAAGAATTTTCTCTATTCAGACATTAGGATGTGCGAGAGATGAGGACAGCAAGCGCTACATAAGGGAGTTCCATAGTCACAATTTCTTGCAGTTTATGTGCGATATAAGTTCTAATCTGTTGGGTGGGTTCAGTCAAGCTCACTCTTCTGCTCTTGGAAAATACATGGTAGGTACAATACTACTTATGCTACTCAGAAAAAGAGAGAAGGTTCTAATAGAGCTCATTAAGAATTTTTCTTAGGTTATACACATAGCAAGCATCAGATGGTGATCAGTTTCCGAAAAAAAGAACATACCTTTTCAGGAATTTAACACCTGTAAACTCTTCCATCTCGCAATCCCTTGGTCTCCAACGTAGTTTCTCGTATTCAAAATCCGTACGCTGTGTCAAGCGGCAAGCCCACATGGCTGACAACCACCGCTTGCAGCGAAATCCAGAATATAAAGGCCGACTATCATCTGTGACCCATCTACCTTTAGCATAATTACAACCTGGAAATTAAGATAAGGGTATTAGTAACTAACTACTTACTAACCGTTGTAACAAATTCACCAAACAATTAAGGATACGTCGCTTGGCAAACAAGGCCATTTTTCAGATTATCCAGAACCCAAGAAAGAGTGAAAAAATTATATAAGGAAAGAAATTAGGATTTAATTCAAAGACATGTAATCTAATGACTCAAATCCATCAAGATTCAAGTTTTGTGAACATTAAGATAAAATCTACAGATAAATAACATTAAAGAGCAGGAACCAAAGAATCAAATAGAATGATAATCACCATGATCTTTTGAGTCAGATGTCATATTTTCTATAGCGACGCCTGCAGAATTCAGTGGAGCAGCGACTTCATTTTCCTGTTCTCTTGAACTATTTTTTTCTCCCAAGACTTTTAAATCTCCTCCTTTTTGGGTAAAGTTGAGAGGAATACCTGCACTTCCTGAAAAGGACCATAAAAACATGAAGCTGTGGAGACTAGTGATTGATTAACCACAATGGTATCTCAGAGTACAAAGATAGTATAAAACATGAATAGATACCAGTGAAAATAGTTCTTTACTGCAAAGAAATAACACTGTAAAAAGGAACCGGGTGCACAAAGCATCCCAAGTTAGCAGGGTTCGGAGAAGGGCCACCCCCATAAAAGTCACACTTTGGTAAGCATAAATAAAGTTGAGGAGCTGGAAGCAACAGATTCAGTATACAATAAGCAGATTAGGAGCCATTTTATTCATACAACTCAGGAAAAGGGAAGTTCACATTTGAAGGATAGAAAACTGACACAGTACTGTACTATTACCACTAATTCTTCATGATTTGAGGCACGCAGGAAAATGAAAAATGGTACTCGAACATACTGTACCTTCGATCTCTGTATTAGTAATTGGTTCTTCAGTCACCTTATCCTTCGTTGAAGAGTTTGAAATGGCAGATTCAAAGTTCACATTTTCTTCTGATTGCCCTGATCTATTTCTTTCTCTTAAAACTTCTTCATCTTTCACTTTATAATCTGCTAGAGAAACAAAGAATAGATAAGTGCTCCAATAGGATTTGACAACATTGCCATCAAGTTCTATTTACCTTTTCGGTTTGTCCCAAAACAACTACTTACCTTAAAGAGGAAAGCTTTTTCCTCCCTCCAACATTTAAATTGATGTCAAATCATACTATATTTTATTGTTTCAAACTCTACATGACATCCGATCGATTAACATTCAACTTTTTTATATTTGAAACATTATGTTAGAACACTTTTGCACCAAACTGCATAAGACAACTAATCCAAAACATTCCACCCTCAATACCTAGAAAAGTCAAAATAGGATCTTTAATGGGAGACGTATCCACTAAGTGGGGAATTTAGATTAGTAGCCTTATTACTTAAAGTTGTTGAAGAAACAGATGATATCATAATTTACTGGGGAAAAGTTGAGAAAAGAAGCTTTATGTTTTAGCATAATTCAAGCAGATCAACCAGGTGAGAGGTATCCACAACAAAGAAAATTGTTGAGCAAAAGAAGCAGATAAAACATGCAAGAACCACAGCTTCTGCCAAGTTTCATGTCATCTCAACTCGAATACAGCAATGTGATCCAGCGTAAATAAAACACCTTTGATTATTTAGACATGATTTGTTCTGGTACGTGTCATCTACAATGGCTGCTCCAGTGGTATTGAGTTTTATGCAACCACTGGCTCGTAACTGCATCTCAGTAAAAGAATGCTTCGTACCACTAAACAGATGCAAAAAGATTTTTTCTCACAAAAATAAAAAGGTTGAACCGCCAAATAACAGCAACTTTTATGACCTAATATACACTACCTTATCTTTAAATGGGTCAACATATTTGCTAATTTAAAGTGGAAAATGAATTACCAATGGTATGGAAAATGTCAAAAGAGAATTTATGCCAAACCTGGAGAAATCTGGAAGACAAGGTCTTGAGATGATGTCCAATAAGAGAGAAAAGGGCTTTTCACGTATGCCAAAATAATAACACTGGCGCAGACAAATCCAATAAGGATGAGAGAGATCAGCGGAACCTTTAAACCTCCCTTCATCCTCAATGCATAGGATCTTATGTACTTGAAGTCATTCCACCATAATGGATGTTCTGTTCACTTCAGTTTAGTATCTGAAATAGCTGAAAGGAAATGTTTAAAGCAAGACTGGAAAATAGCGTTCTGGTGGAAAAAAATTGATTAGAGATTCACAGGACAATTTTAGACTCCTGATATAGACAACAAAAATTTACAACAGAAATATATAAAAAGCCACCTCCATGACAATACATGATAGACAATAATTTTCTACTAGCCACCAAGGATCACAATTCTGCTGTAAAGTTTGTCTGAGTTAATTAAGTAGAAATACAAGCTTGAAACAAAAAAAATAAGTAGAAGTGATAGAGAGAGAGAGAGAATCAAAAGGAAACTAACACTCTTACAGTTACCCTCTCTTCTTATCTATATAGGGGGTAATGAGGGTGTTGTAGGCTCACAGTAATATTAAGTCCAAAACTACTTCTATGTCCCCTTTATCATTAAATAGTACAGATATGAGATGTAAAACCTTCTTATCATTTGAGATGCATGATATAGAAAAACCTTCCTTTGTATGATATTACAATCAAATTGTCAACATTTGAGATTCCTCCTAGATCAGCAGAAGATATACTTCCTTTAGCTTCCTTCTCCATATCCAAGGGCCCTTTTTGGGTCCCCCCACCTAATTTCATGACCAAGCTGACCCTGCCTTTGCCATCTACAAGATCTTTTTAACCTCTATCCGACCCTGCATCTTAATGTTGAATACAATTAGTTTCTCCCAACTTGAATGTTATCATTTCAAACTACGAAGCAACTTCGGTCTTATAAATCTTTTCAATGCAATTTTTCCCTTTGCTCACACTGTAGCAGCTCTATTTGTTGCTTTTTCTTATTTATTACATTTTCTCTTACACGTTCTTTCTTGATTGCTCACTTCTTGCTTGATCATAACTCATAATGACCACCTCTATCTATAGGTGGTGATGGAAGCATTTAGTGAGGGCATGTGCTACTCTCTTCTAACATATTACTTGCTTAGATCCTTTGCATGTCAGATCGTCCAAAAGTTACCCATTTTCGGAGAACCTGACATGTGTCCAGCTGCATTTTTGGATGATCCAATATAACCAAATACCTGTTTCTAGAATTCTAGAGCTGTTCTTTGAATTCTCATGAATTACTTGAATATTCTATAGTAATCTGAACATCAAAGAAATAATGTTGGTTTTGTTCCTAATCACTTCAGTTTTGAACAAAGCACCGAGCTACTTTTTTCGTAAGCACACATCAATTACTGAAGTTCAGATTGCAGCAGATTCATCGATGGTCTTTGTCCCCTCAAGTAGTGTTAACTTATAAAGTCAAAACTAGTTCCAAATGCTAGTTTTAATAAATTTAAAAAGGAATTATTTAACATGAAAAAAATGCATTAACAAAAACCCAGAAAACAAGACAATTCGTAGATCCTTACGAAATTACTTATCAAATTTTCTGGTTCTGTTCAAAACACATTTACACAAGTTACAATGATAAGTTAGCGAACCCTAGAAAATACTGATGAAGATATTCTATAACATACACAGCGCGAAATATTCAACAACAAGAATATGGATATTTAAGAAATTGGCAAATGAAAAAATCACAAATACAAACAGAATTACGGCAATCTGAATCTAAATACAACAATCTAGAAATGCATACCTGAAAACGCCTGAAATCTAACCTCCGAATCCTCCTATTTGATCAGAAACGATAATTTCTTTAGCAAATAACAAACAAATTGAATTCAGTTTCGAAAAAATTATGCAATAATGATGCAAAATTGAAGTTTAGAAGAAAAAATTAACTCAGAATACTAAGTTTGAAGGTGAAGAAGATAGCTGGAGAAGAAGGAAGAGCCAATGGAGAAACAGAGAGGAGATCGCGGATAGAGGAAAATGAAGGAAATTATTTATATAACAGTTAACACTTTGACTTTAACTTAGAAATCAGCTGGCTACAATTACGCACTTATTAGAAATGCCAAAAAAATTATATAATTACCATGAACTATAATTATGTAATTTTTTAAATTGCAAATGATTTCCTGTAGAAATTTTATGAGTATATAATTATTGAGAAATTTCGCAAATAGCCATAACAAGATAACTTAGCTAGGCTTTATAGGTATAGTTTTCTAATTATGATATATAGCTACATATAGAGAGAGACAGAGGCAAACGAGATTGAGAGAAGGAGGAGAGAGGGTAGAGGATGGAGAAAGGTAAACAGTATTTGTATATATGCCGATTTTATATGTAAATCTGTCAATGTAATTGATGTACATATGTATTTGTATATCTGGCGAGCGAGATTGACATAGGGAATAGAGAGGAGAGAGAGATGCGAGTGAGAGAGGACAGAGAGTGAAAATAGGTGAATTGTATTTGTATATATGTCATATATTGTATAAATATGTGTATAGGGCTGGCAAAATGAATAAAAAATATGGATACCTATTTATTTTTACCCATTTAAATTGGGTGGGTACTTAATGCTTTTAAATAAGTCAAATATGAGTCCAACTCATATTATCCATTTAAAATATGAGTACTTAAATGGGTAAATTCTAAAGAAAGTCTATTTACTGTAACGAGAAAATAGGGTAGAAATTTGAATCACACGCGAACAAAATTGCTTCAGCTTTTCATCCTCTTCCATCAATCAAAGTTGTCTCAGCTCCGGCAATTTCTTTGGTGAGACTCTCTCATTCGTCTTTACTTCTGTCTTCATCTCTCTTTTCTCCTTCTCTATTTTTGTTGTTGTTGTTGCTGTGATACTTTGCTTTGTTGTTTTGATTGATTTGATGGTAGACTTTCTATTTGTTTCTTTTAATTCAACTTTTAGATGTAGTTAGTGAATTGGGGTCTGTTTGAATGAGCTAGGTGATTTTTTCAAGGTTGATCTATGTGTAAATACAACATCTATTCATGGGTACAACTACTTCTTAACCCTGCCTCTATAAGCATACCTGGTTCAAACTCAAATGAAGAAAGAAGTCTATGGTAGGTTGAAGGCCAAAGAAGTAGTTTCCTTAATAGTGTGAAATAGATTTGGATTATCCATAGAGACATAGTTTGTGAAAAGCTAAAGTAACTTTGGGTTCATTTCATATTCTTACTTTATTGATTGTTCTCTTATGAGTTGATTTTGTTATTTGTATGTATGACTCATTGTTTATGATTTGTAAAATTAGGGTGATATGTCAATGGAATGCAATGAAGAGTCTTGTGAACGAAGTACTGTAACTTCGTTGATACGAGCAAAAAGAAAAACATTTGTTGTTTGAAATTATTTTATTAAACTTAAGTCTAATTCTATTGACAAATAGTATGAAGTTTAATGCACGATCTATAAAAAAAAATTGCAATGGGCCTTATATTTGGAACAACAAATCTAAAGCGTCATCTGGAGAAACATAATCCAGATAAGGCTAAAGAGGGTCAAAATCAGCCAATAGATCAAAAAACTCATCGAGAGAAGATGTTATTGGATATATGTTGGCATAATTATGATTTTAATTTTGTAGAGCACAAAGGCATCAGGAATATTCATTCGTATTTAAATTCAATAGCGATGCATATATCAAGAAACACAACCAAGTCGGACATCTTAAATTTGAATGCTAAAGAAAAAGAACTTCTAAAAGTTGAACTTGCATTGATTTCTAGTAGAGTGTGTTTGATATCAGCCATGTGGATTTCATTAGTATCTAATGGTTATATGTGTGTTTGACAGAAAAGGGTTTTGATTTTTCTTCATGTTCCTCCTCCACATTCGGGTGTAGTTTTAGGTCATTTATTAATTGATTTTCTTAAAGAGTGAGGAAACGAAAAGAAAATCTCCGCCCTTACTATAGATAATGCTACTTGCAATAAAGGTGTGGTTGATGTTTTGAAGAATTATTTGTCTTTGATGCGTTCATTAGTTTGTGAGGGAAAGTTTCTTCATGTTCCTTGTGAAAATTATATTCTTAACTTAGTTGTTAAGGTGATTTTAGCGAAGATTGATGCAGTTATTGAAAAAATTAGAGAAGGTGTTAAGTATATCAAGAATTCAGAAGTAAGACTAGAGAAATTTGCAGAGTGTCTTAGTAACCTTGGTCTACCATGTTCTGAAAAGCTATGCCAAGATGTGCCTATTCAATGAAATTTAACCTATCAAATGATTGAAAGTGTTCTTCTGTATCAACAGACATATATTCATTATGACTTGGTTGATCCTGATTTTAGACATGACCTTTTTGAAGATGAGTGGAAAAAGGTTAAGATTGTAGCTACATTTTTTAGGTCATTCTATGATATCACAATTTTATTTTCTAGATGCAAGTACCCCACAACAAATTTGTATCTTCATAATACATGGAGAATTGAAATGCTATTGGAAGAACACAAAAGAAGTAAAGATCAAATGATGACTTAGATGGTCACTTCTGTTATTCTTACTATAACCTGTATTTATAAGGTTAATAAACAGAAACAGAAATAAGATGAAGCAGAAAAAATATAAAATACAAGAATTAATCCGAGTCCACAGAAACTACTGTGTGTCCTTAAGAAATTTAATCTCCTCCCCTCACTGTACCCAAGGTTATGGATTAATTTCTCCCAAGATAAAACGGATTAAACCTGTTAAAGAAATAGCGGTACCTTAAACTTCTTTAACTTCAACGAACTTAAGAACAGCAACAAGTCACACAGACTCAGTCGATCGACACTTTGATTTTATTTGAGAGAAAAATAAATGCAGAGAAAGAAAATTTTTTCAGTGTTTTAAAAAATCAAAAATTGACTTCCTTTTATAGCCATTTTCAGCAAGAAACGTGTCTGTTCAGAGAAATCTGTTCAGACCTGTTTATTCCAGAAAGTTGTGTCTTTTGAAAAAAAAATAACAACTTTTTCGAAAAAATGTGTTTGTTAGGAAAATAACTATTTTTTGGAAAGTAACGACTTTTCGGAAAAGTAACGACTTTTCGGAATGTTACCGTTACCCGCAAATTTATAAGAGATAATATTAACAGGATTTATTTGATTTAACAAAAACTGATTAAATAAATTTTGTCCAAAAAATTTATCAATCAATCACATCATTTGCCAAATCCAAATCCAAATCCAAATCCAAATCCGAGCCGAGCGAGCGACGACGACGGCGCGAGGGGGCATCTTCTTCTTAGCTCTTTAAAAAGTAATGGAAGTGTTTCCTTCTATAAGGACAACAATTTCCATTTCTTTTGCCGATATGGGAGAAATGACTTTTCATTTGCACTTTGCACATGCCTTTTCATTTTCCCTCCAAAGTAGTTCCCTCACTTTTCATATTCTCTCTTTTCTTTTCTTTTTTCCCATTCACACTTGCTAAAACCCAACAATCCCCCACATGAATGGGGAAGGCTATTGTTAAAACATATGCATGAAAAAACTTGTGTGTCTTGTAGGTAAAGGTTAATCGCATCTGGATAAGTAGGTTTCCCTTTAAACTTTCCGTAGTGAACATATATCGGATATACTCGGTCAATCGGTAGATTTGATATCTTTGAACCGTCGAGCTTTGGTGTATACCTAGACAACATATGTCACACAATCAACCCTTGAACTGTTCTTAGTTCTCATTGTTTTGTTCGTTTCAGCCATGAACACATCTTGGATAGTAAGTGCTTAAAGAACTGGCCTTACCGGATTCTCCTTGAAGCGGCTTACACTTCACACTTACATAGGTGATTTCTAAATGTGTTATCCCATAGATACACCATTTGATATTCCCTGTATCAAACTTAGAAACCATTAAAAAGTCCTTATGTCTTTATCCTGGTTACTAAACATTGTCTCATCATGAGAATGGACCATAAAATAATAATAATTATTTTTTTTCCTTTGACAATGTTGAACCGTCATCAATGACTTTGTTTTATCTCCTTGAACCTAGATCTTGGGATCTCCAGTCTTCTAGGTAGAGTTACCGCCACGATGACTTGTTCTCGGCCATAGTCCCATTCCCGTCGATGATTTCTCAACTCCCTCTCTATTTAGGCCTTTTGTAAGTGGATCCGACACATTATCTTTTGACTTCACATAGTCAATTGTGATAATTCCACTAGAGAGTAGTTGTCTCACAGAGTTATGTCTTCGTCTTATGTGACGAGACTTGCCGTTATACATAATGCTTCCAGCCCTTCCTATTGCAGCTTGACTATCACAATGTATGCATATAGGGGCCATTGGTTTGGGCCAAAATGGAATATCTTCTAAGAAATTCCGGAGCCATTCAGCTTCTTCACCTGCCTTGTCTAAAGCAATGAATTCAGACTCCATTGTAGAGCGAGCTATACATGTTTGTTTGGATGATTTCCAAGATATTGCTCCTCCACCAATAGTAAAAACGTATCCACTTGTGGATTTTGTTTCAGTTGACCCAGTAATCCAATTTGCATCACTATATCCTTCAAGAACGGCTGGATATCTGTTGTAATGTAAAGCATAGTTTTGAGTGTCATCTAAGTATCCCAAAACTCTCTTCATTGCCAACCAATGACTTTGATTAGGATTACTTGTGTATCGACTCAGTTTACTGATAGCGCAAGCTATGTCTGGTCGTGTACAATTCATGACATACATTAAGCTTCCCAATACGCTAGCATAGTCCAATTGAGACTGACTTTCGCCTTTATTCTTTGCAAGATGAAGATTTACATCAATTGGAGTCTTTGCCCTTTTAAAATTCAAAAATTTGAATTTTTCAAGTATCTTTTGAATATAATGAGTTTGAGACAATGCTAGACCGTTAGGAGTTTTAAGAATTTTAATTCCTAATATCACATCAGCAACTCCTAAATCTTTCATATCAAACTTACTAGCAAGCATACGCTTTGTAGCTTTTATATTAGCAATGTCTTTGCTCATTATAAGCATATCATCTACATATAGGCATAAAATAACTTCCTGATTTGGAGTATCTTTAATGTAAACACATTTATCACATTCATTGATCTTAAATCCATTTGACAACATGGTTTGATCAAACTTTGCATGCCATTGTTTTGGTGCTTGTTTTAGCCCATAAAGTGACTTAATAAGTTTGCACACTTTCTTTTCTTTACCAGGAACTACAAAACCCTCAGGCTGTTCTATGTAAATTTCCTCTTCAAGCTCTCCATTTAAGAAGGCTGTTTTTACATCCATTTGATGAATTTCAAGACCGTATACTGCAGCTAGTGCAATTAACATCCGAATTGATGTAATCCTAGTCACTGGCGAGTATGTGTCAAAATAATCAAGACCTTCTTTTTGTCTAAAACCTTTGACAACAAGTCTTGCTTTATATTTGTCAATAGTTCCATCGTCTTTCATCTTCCTTTTAAAGATCCATTTTGAACCCAAGGGTTTGTTCCCTGGAGGAAGATCAACCAACTCCCAAGTATGATTGCTTAAGATTGATTCAATTTCACTATTAACAGCCTCCTTCCAAGAGGTTGAGTCGCTAGACAACATTGCTTCCTTGAATGTTTGAGGCTCACTTTCAAGAAGAAATGTTACAAAATCTGATCCAAATGAAGTAGATGTCTTTTGACGTTTACTGCGTCTTGGACTTTCTTCATTTTGTTCATTCTCTTTTGGTTCTTCTCTGGGTTGTTTAGATCCCCCACTAGATGACTCAAGTCTAGTTTTATACGGATAGATATGTTCAAAAAATTCAGCACTATCTGATTCCATTACCGTATTATCATGAATATCCGGATGTTCGGACTTATGAACCAAAAATCGACATGCCTTACTGTTTGTGGCATATCCAATGAATACACAATCCACAGTCTTAGGTCCTATTTTTACCCTCTTAGGTATAGGAACTTGGACTTTGGCTAGACACCCCCACACTTTGAAATATTTCAAATTGGGTTTTCTACCTTTCCATTTCTCATATGGAATTACATTTGTCTTTGAGTGAGGCACTCTGTTAAGTATCTGATTTGCTGTAAGGATAGCTTCCCCCCACAAGTTCTGTGGTAAACCTGAACTTATAAGTAATGCATTCATCATTTCTTTTAAAGTTCGGTTTTTTCTTTCTGCAATTCCATTAGACTGAGGAGTGTAGGGAGCAGTAGTTTGATGGATTATTCCATTTTCTAAACATATTTCTGCAAATGGAGATTCATATTCTCCACCTCTATCACTTCTGATCATTTTGATCTTTTTATCTAACTTATTTTCAACTTCAGTTTTATATTGCCTAAATGCATCTATTGCTTCATCCTTACTATTTAGCAAATAGACATAACAATATCTAGTGCAATCGTCAATAAAAGTTATGAAATACTTTTTCCCACCACGTGATGGTGTTGACTTCATGTCACAAATATCAGTGTGAATCAATTCTAAAGGATTTGAATTCCTTTCAACAGATTTATAAGAATGCTTAGCATACTTAGATTCAACACAAATTTGACATTTTGATTTATTGCACTCAAATTTTGGCAAAATATTTAAGTTAATCAGTTTTCGCAAGGTTTTGTTATTAACGTGTCCCAAACGTTCATGCCATAAACATTTAGACTCAAGCAAGTAAGAAGAAGCAAAATCTTTATTCATATCAACTGCAATTACATTGAGTTTGAAAAGGCCATCACTAAGGTAGCCTTTTCCTACATACATATCATTTTTGCTTACTACTACTTTATCAGAAACAAATACACATTTAAATCCATTCTTGGTCAGAACTGGAATTGAAACTAAATTCTTTCTCAATTCTGGAACATATGAGACCCTATTCAAAGTCACCACCTTGCCTGATGTCATCTTTAATAGGACTTTGCCAGTTCCTTCCACCTTTGCAACAGCGGAGTTTGCCATAAACAATTTTTCATCTGTAAGTGCTGGAGTATATGATGAAAATAATTCTTTGTTGGCACAAACATGGCATGAGGCACCAGAATCTATCCACCATTCTCTTGGATTTCCAACCAAGTTACATTCTGAAAGCATTGCACAGAGATCGTCCATTTCTCCTTTGGATTCAGCCAAGTTTGCTTGATCCTTCTTTTTCTTGTCCTTCTTAGGACCCCGGCATTCATTAGCCCTATGACCATGTTTACCACAATTAAAGCAGTTTCCATTGAATTTCTTCTTAGGAGGATTGCTTTTTGGACCAGATGCTTTCTTTCTTTTCTTTAATTTTGTGGGATCTTCTTCAACAAAATTTACTCCAGATATTGCTGAATTACCACGTGACCTCTTTTCTGCAGCCTTATTATCCTCTTCGATTCTCAACCTTACTATGAGATCTTCAACAGTCATCTCCTTGCGTTTGTGTTTCAAGTAGTTTTTAAAGTCCTTCCACAATGGAGGTAACTTTTCAATAATTGCAGCCACTTGAAAAGCATCATTCACAATCAATCCTACATTAAAGGTTATGTGAGTATTAAGGGAAAACTTAATATTTCTAACATAGGCATTAAATAAATTTATACCTTCAGCAAGGAGATCATGGATTATGACTTGCAATTCTTGAACTTGGTGACGACAGTCTTACTGTCTATCATCTTATAGTCCAGAAATTTTGCCACAATGAATTTCTTCATTCCGGCATCTTCTGTTTTGTACTTCTTTTCTAAAGCATCCCAGAGTTCTTTTGAGGTTTTGGCATTGCTGTACACATTGTACAGATCATCTTGCAGACCACTCAAAATATAATTTTTACACAAAAAATCTGAGTGTGTCCATGCTTCTGTTACCAAGAATCGTTCATCAGCCGGAGTTTCATCTGACATAACAGGAACATTCTCATTGATGAACTTCTGCAGACTCAACGTAGTGAGATAGAAGAACATCTTTTGCTGCCATCTCTTAAAGTCGACTCCAGAAAACTTTGCAGGTTTCTCATCCGGTGCTAAGGCAGCATTTGAACGATTATGTGCAACCGTTGTTGTTGCAGCACTTACTGTTCCAGCATTTGTTTGTATTGAATTAGTCATCTTTTTCTGTCACAAATGGCAGATAAATTAAGTATTTAAAATACTAACAGTAAAGAACAAATCTTTACACAAACTGTTTCTGATTTAACGATAAAGTTTTTATGGTCTTTTAATCGTTAATCGAATTAATTTTAAAAATTCAAGCAGAGTAGAAAACCATAAAGGTTTTAATCTCCAGAAACCTCAAATACAGAAACTGTTAAATTTCTTAAGATTGTTATTCTTACTATAACCTGTATTTATAAGGTTAATAAACAGAAATAAGATGAAGCAGAAAAAATATAAAATACAAGAATTAATCCGAGTCCACAGAAACTACTGTGTGTCCTTAAGAAATTTAATCCCCTCACTGTACCCAAGGTTATGGATTAATTTCTCCCAAGATAAAATGGATTAAACCTGTTAAAGAAATAGCGGTACCTCAAACTTCTTTAACTTCAACGAACTTAAGAACAGCAACAAGTCACACAGACTCAGTCGATCGACACTTTGATTTTATTTGAGAGAAAAATAAATGCAGAGAAAGAAAATTTTTTCAGTGTTTTAAAAAATCAAAAATTGACTTTCTTTTATAGCCATTTTCAGCAAGAAACGTGTCTGTTCAGAGAAATCTGTTCAGACCTGTTTATTCCAGAAAGTTGTGTCTTTTGAAAAAAAAACAACTTTTCAAAAAAATGTGTTTATTAGGAAAATAACTACTTTTTGGAAATTAACGACTTTTCGGAAAAGTAACGACTTTTCAGAATGTTACCGTTACCCGCAAATTTATAAGAGATAATATTAACAGGATTTATTTGATTTAACAAAAACTGATTAAATAAATTTTGTCCAAAAAATTTATCATTCAATCACATCATTTGCCAAAGCCGAAGCCGAAGCCGAAGCCGAGCCGAGCGACGACGACGGCGCGAGGGGGCATCTTCTTCTTAGCTCTTTAAGAAGTAATGGAAGTATTTCCTTCTATAAGGACAACAATTTCCATTTCTTTTGCCGATATGGGAGAAATGACTTTTCATTTGCACTTTGCAAATGCCTTTTCATTTTCCCTCCAAAGTAGTTCCCTCACTTTTCATATTCTCTCTTTTCTTTTTTTTTCCCATTCACACTTGCTAAAACCCAACAACTTCTATGTTAAAGAAGTTTAAAAAATATTGGGAGTTATATAACATCATTTTATCTATAGCAATGGTTCTTGACCGGCAATATAAACTGAATTTTGTTAAGTTTTATTTTTTGAAGCTTAATTCTGATGCGGCTGATCAAAAAGTAAAGGTTTTCAAAGATAAGTTAAAGTTATTATTCGAAGAGTACTTCATACCATTTACTACAACCTCGTTGTCAACTTCATTACCAAAGGAGTATGTTTGTAGTAGTAGTAGAAATTCAAATGACTGAAGCATTTAAGGAGTTTGATATGTTTCAAAGTCAGTTAGAGTCGAGTATCAGTAAAACACAATTAGAGTTGTATTTAGAAGAAGTTAACGTTGATAGTAAAACAAATCTGAATCTAGATGTACTTGAATTTTGGAAGGATAACAAACTAAGGTATCCAGAACCTTCATAAATGGCACATGATATTTTGAGTGTGCCATACTACAGTAGCCTCTGAATTTGCATTTAGCATCGGAAGTCGTATCATTAGAAAGTTTGAAGTTCTATTCTTTCTGCAAATGTTGAGGCGAAACTATGTACGAGGAATTGAATCTGTGGACAAGAAGGCAAATTTATCTTCTCTAGTTTTATTTGTTTAACATAATATAGTGAATTTACATTTAGAACTGTAACGACTTGTTTTTTAAAAATTTATTGAAGATCTTGAAGGATTCGAATCAGATTCTGATGAATAAGAGATTGTTGTTGACCTTCAACTCTATGTTGATAAAATTAGAGGTAAGACTTGAGAGCAACTCACATTTTTCTGCCTTTCTTTTATATTGTTCTTAGTACTCTCTGTTGTTGATAACAATTTATGATCAACTGCTCTCATCTTTCTGAACTTAGATATGCAACTTCAAATTTATCAAAATGTGTAATAAAAGTAACTTCACATTTATTAGAATGTGTAATGGAAGTAAGTAACTTCATATTTATTAGAATATGTAATTGAAGTAACTTACATAGTAGCTTTTTTTAGTTGTCTTAAATACACTTTTTAGCTCTAATTGCTAGTTTGGTTAAAATGTACTCGATATGGATCTTTTCAAATTCGATCGAGTGATTTAGCATATCGCTCTTAAGTTACAATTAGTGAAGTGGTGAACATGTTTGTTATTTCTGTATAGATTCTTTATTGAGGAGATGTCAACTCTCCAAAAATCATCCTCTTCATTTAATAGCAGAACATGTTAGGTGTAATTATTTTTGTTGATAATGGTAATCTCTACATTAACCAAGAGGATTGTTGTCTTTTCTAATAGCAGCACATCGAGAGTGTTTGTATTTATAACATTGAGTTAATTTTCATTGGAAATGGATCTGAAGCTGCATGGTAGTAGTTCTCTAAACTCTGGGTGTGTGAGATATGTGAGAAAACAAATTCAGTTTTTCAATATCCTACATATGACATATTAGCTATCTAAAAGTTTCTGCATACCTACGATCTTATTTTTTTGTTTTCTTTTTCTATCAAATCATCGCATCTCAAAAGTCAATCCACAATAGCCGAAATCACCAAGAGTTTGTGAAAATTTTGTTGGAATTTTGTGGATATCACCGAGAAGCAAAAATAACTACATTGATGCAAACAATTGAGTTTGATTGAGTAAAAAACAAAACAACTTTCTGTAAAGTTTACAAATGTATCTCTTTTTCCTAACAATTTTGGTGAATTAGACTGACTTAATTGTCATTTGATAGAAGTGTTCGAGTCACAATTGTCTAATTTAGCTATCTTCATTATCCAAATTGACCATTTAATGTCTTTAAATGCTTTATGACTTGGTCATTTTTGGAGCTCATTGAGCATGCGAGAAGCTTGACTCATGGAATAATATGGGTAATATGGATATTCATATTATTCATTAGATAACTAGTCTTTTACCCATTTAAGATATGAGTTGAGTCGAGTATTTTATTCAATTTTATATAACTCATTTTCCATCTACTCATATTCGACTCGATCCGCTCGTTTCCCACTCATACTGATGTGTATAATTTGTATTTGTGTATGTATAAGAAAGGAGAGAGGCAGGAGGAGGGAAAAGACGAGAGAAATGTACGTAATTATAGTTCAAAAGAGTTTGTGAGTGATAATTAATTTAAACTATAACTATGTTAGCTAATTAACTAGTATATGTTTGTTTATCCGCATAATTTCTCTAAATTAAGCAATACCCCATAAAAGCAAAATAAGTAAAAACATATACACCTTTACATTCATACCACAATAAATAATCATATTATATACCCCCTCCCAATTAATTTCGCGTAACTAATACTAAATCAATATCGTATATTGTATTGGTATCGTTGAAGCTGATAATTTCGCTTAACCTCTACATAATATATTGTATTGGTATCATTAAGGGTGATAATTTTGCTTAATTGATATTAAATCTATATATATATATATATATATATATATATATAGTATTATTATCATTAAGATTTCTTGTCCAGATATTACTCATTAGTCAATGATATTACAAGAGTATATACTATTATAGTATCATTTAGTAATGAGTAATTTCTAAATAGGAAAACTACCATAAAATATATATGTATACTCTTATATTACCATGACTAATGAGTAATTTCTGAACAAGAAATCTTAATGATACCACAACAATATACATATACTCTTATAGTACCATTGACTAATGAGTAATTTCTGAACGAGAAACCTTAATGATATCAATGCATTATATGATACTGATTTGGAACTTGTTTGGCATTGCTACTAAATACAACTTAGTTTTAGAAGCACTTTTTAAAATGACTTTTTAGAAAACTGTTTTTTTTAAAAAAACATATATGTTTGATTAATTCATTTGAAAATTATTTTTCATAAGCAAATTGTGTTTGACTAATCTTTTCAAAAAGTGCTTTTAAGAGTCAAATTACAACAAATGACAATTGATAATGTACTTCTAATATTAAAGTTATTTTATAGATCTATTATAAAATTTTAATTTAACTTAATTTTTTAAATTAATTGTTGTTTTTTTCTTTCTTTTTTCTGATATTATAAAAATATTGTCGTTACCTTTTTTCTATTCTACAAAATAAAATACAATATCTAAAATAATAATATATAAATGTAAAATAAATTTAAAAATTTATTATATAAAATAAAATTTTAAAATTCTCAATTAAAATTTATTCAAACTTATGAAATATGCTAACTAATTAATAAGAAATTTATTGTTAAATATGTATATATGAAAATAATATTCTAATCTTGAGAAAAATAATTTTTTGTTTCTGCTTCTGCTTTTTTTAAAGGGAAAATTGTATATAATAGCA
This sequence comes from Solanum pennellii, assembly GCF_001406875.1. Lineage (NCBI taxonomy): Eukaryota > Viridiplantae > Streptophyta > Magnoliopsida > Solanales > Solanaceae > Solanum > Solanum pennellii. The sequence goes on along the minus strand of NC_028643.1, from coordinate 65,370,485 downwards.
AACTAATAACCTAAATTAAATGGAATAGCTAGGGTTTGATTTAATTGTGCTCCATAGCAAACATTAGCTAAAATTTGCCAGCGTCTCTCTCCCAAAAATCTCGCTCGCCACTCTCCATTCTCGCTCGCCTCTCTCGCTTTATACACAGAAGTGTATAATTCTGTTTCTGTTTTGTATAAAGCGAGAGAAAATTGTATATACACATGCAAAAATGTATATCTTCGTGTTATACACTTAATTATACAATTTACAAACATTTTACTTCAAATATTGCAGAGAAAAAGGCCAACGAATTATACAATTGCGAATTATACAATTGCAGTGAAATACAATTTTCTCTAGCTTTATACAACAGAAGTGTATA
>NC_028643.1:65340180-65368762 GCF_001406875.1 Solanum pennellii | reverse complement strand
TATATATATATATACGCTCTTATAGTATCATTGACGAATGAGTAATAGTCAACAGTTATAAGAGTATATATATACTCTCATAATATTATTCACTAATGAGTAATTTCTGAACAAGAAACCTTAATGATACCACAACAATACACATGTGCTCTTATAATATCATTAACTAATGAGTAATTCCGAACAAGAAACCTTAATAATATCATAACAGTATACACATACTCTTATAATATCATTGACTAATGAGTAATTTCTGAACGAGAAACCTTAATGATAGTAATACCTTCTCTCTTTCTCGACTCCATTTTATATGTCATCTATTACTTTGCACTTGCATTAAGAAACGCTGTAACTTTACTCTTGTAACGATCCAGATTCTAGAATTCGGAGCGCAACCGGCGTCGTTGACCTCTCAGAGGTCGCAGACAAGCCTCTTCTTGCATTCATCACTTTCATATGGTTAATTTTAGCGGAAAATTTAAAACTTTTATATGTATGAAGTTTACATAGACTTCATATAGTCATTACGTGTTAAACATTATATACTAAGCTCAACATCAATAGACAACCATCTAACATAAAGAATCAATTTGAAACTGAAGATGAATATATAGTAAATAGTTTGCCAAACACGGCCTTACATCAAAAGGTTCGAAATGAAATATGAAAGAAACGCTAGAGACAACATCCATTAGCTATGTCTATATCTAAATCTGGATTAATGCTTGTAGCATCCTCGAAATCAAGAGGACCTACCAAATGGTCTGAAGAAACGCTGAAGTCCAAACCGCTGCAAGTGTCGTCAATCTGCTCTCTGACCTGCACCTATAAAAATAGTAAATAGGAGGGGTTAGTACACCACTTGTACTAAGTATGGGTGTATGCACACATATACATAAAGCTATGCATGATCAATGAAAGCTCTTCCTAAACAACATGTCATTTCTGGAAAGTCTAGTTATTAGACTTTCCTAATTCGTTATTTGTGAATTGTGATAATGAATATGATGTATTTTAACACATTCAAGACACACAACTCATTTTCTATATGATTGCAAGACATTAGTATCATCAACATAATTTTAGAACCCCTCGGACGAAGATTTGAAATTTTAAGTCCCCCTAAACCGAGAGCTCTGTCCTCCATACTTAGTTTTATTTTCAGTCTTTTTCTTCTTGTTGTTGTGTAGTTTAATAATTCCTTTAGTCCTATGTTTTACTTACAAATGCAATGATTCATTGTAGTCCCATATTCACAATGAATCGATGTAAGTAATCCAAGGACTAAGGAATGATTTCCCTACCTTATAGTGAGTCATTCTTTACGCTATATATTCATTGCATTTCATAAGCCATTCTATATTGGTCATGCCATTTATTTCATTACTTTCATGTTAGAGAAGTTATGAGGTATTTAATTAACATTGCTTTCTACTTCCCTTTATTGGCATCATATAAGAAGTCATTATAAGTCAATCTCATTTGGCTGTACCCATTATTTGCTGAAACTTCATGAGTGTGATATTGACACTTGACATTCTTAAGCTCTTCATCATTGCTCACTTTGAACATACGTTCCATCATCATTATCATTCTCACTTTCATAGTGACATCATTAGGAATAAGATCATGCAATCTTAACATGAAATCCAGTGTCTCCCCCACACTGAAAATAGGTGATTCACCGGTTAAAATAAATCTTAGACCATATGAGCTACTCATGGAATCCGATGTCTATCCCACACCGAAAAGGGTGATTCTCGGCTAAGGCGAATCCATTTCAAGTGTTCACTCCACACCGAAAATGAGTGGCTCAAGGGTATAGTGAACCAAGAACATATCGTGAGCATTAATCGACATAGATCATGTGAGCTAAACATAAAATCTTGTGTCTGTCACACACCGAAAAAGGGTGGAATCACCGTCCAAGGTGAAACCGTACATGCCTATCTCACTTAGGTAGAAACCACTGGCTAGTTCCTATGTTGGCTAGACATAGTTCGAAAACTGGGAACTTAATGAGACTACTTATCCACCTTGGTGGTAGCCTCGCTGCATGAGACTTACACGTGCAAGCATATGCTCATAACTAGTCTATCGGTGCTATGCTCACTTTCATTATCTTCTTTATCTTTTAGATTTGACTCAAGCATTATGGAAGCTTGCTTCTAGATTGAGATTTACTTACTCTTTTGATGACTTGTCATCCTTACTTTACATTGATGAAATGTGAATTGTCCTTACATATCATCCTTACTTTACATTGATGAATGTGAATTGTCCTTACATATCATCCTTAGGTGTTAATGAGACTAGTCTCACACGTTCTAACACCTTCATTCGTGAGTATGCTTTTAACATATTAACTTAGGTGTGAATAAGACTTGTCTCACTTTCTTTAACACCTCATTCTGGTCACTCACTTAATTTAGACCCCTTTAATTATATCATAACTCACGTTACTTCTTTACTTTAGTATAGTAGCTTCATTTCATCGTTTATGGACGATGAACACTTCTTTCAATGAGTTACACATGTTCATAGTTCATTCTTGTAGAGCATGTTGGGAGTTGTCCCAATGAATGGCATGCCCTTGGTTATGTATTCATTGAGTTACTTTAGAAGTGCTTATAATATACTTGATACTCTTACTACACAAGAATTGACATATGATTAGTATTGTCTCAAGATTTGGGATGTTAAACAGTAAGCCATTTTTGTTGGCATAAGCCAATTTTACGGATGTTCATATTTTGAATTGAATATGTATGAACCCTTAGCCAATCTTTCAATCATTTACATAAGTCCTTAGCCATTAACATGCATTCGTTTTGACCAAATAGTGTTAGCCAATTTTATTGGAACCAGATAGCCAATTCATTCAAGATGTGATTTCATAGAGATCCTTTTTAATCAATCTTAGTTCATGACTTTAGGATAACGTTTTTAAGACATATTGGACAGCATCATATTAGCATTTGATGACTTTAGCATCCTCATAACGTTACAAAACAGCAAGTAAACATTCGTCACACACACATCAACATTTGACATTTACGAACGTAACTAACATATGATCGATTCTTAATTCATGTTGTAAACATTAGCTTCATACAATCTTAAGTTCATAGGTTCATGCAACATTCGTCATTCAAGAACATTACACATAAAATCAGTCAGCACCACATACCAACAACATGATCTCCAACCTATTCAACATTGAAATCGAAAAGGATACTAGGGACAAGGAGTTCAATGAGAACGGGAACAATCCTAGTTTCAAGATCTTTGAATCGTTGGAAAGAAAGTTCTCTTGGAGAAAGAAGTCCAAGAGAGAAACTCATACCTTAATTAGAACTTAATCTACGAAGACCACCTTGAACGAAAACTTGGAGAAACCTTGAAATCTCCTGGGAGAATCAATGAAATTTTCTGATTTTTTTTCGCTCGATTGCTTACTGTTTGGTGTCGTGTATTTGTTTGAGTTTGAACGTGAGTCTAAGTCTTAGGAACTTATCTTGACTCATTCAACTTAGGGTTTAATAAGTTAATTAAATAAATAAATTAATTAATTACTAAAACGCCCCTCCTAAGTTGACTAAACATAGGAGAACATAACACTTAGTCAAATCTGGAAATTGGTGTTGACTATGGTTTTGGTCAATATTTTGACTTTATATTAATTAATTAAATCGTTAATTTAATTAATTTAGGGACCTAGGGTAAGTACTAAAGTACCCTTAAGTCATTGGAACTATAATCAACCCTTTAGGAACATCCTAGGTAGGTTAAGTACTAGGATGTTTCTTGAATTATACTAGGTTAGTGAAAGGATTTCGTTTTGACCATTTAAATTAATTAATTAAATGGATAATTTAATTAATTAGGTGACCTAAGGTAATTACTAAAGTACCCTTAGGTCGTTAGGACCTTAACTAACTCTTTTGGACCATCCTAGGTTAGGTACTAGGTTGTCCCTTTCTTGTCTTAATCGAAATCTGGAAATTGTTTTGTAATTTCGGTTTTGCCCCTTTAAATTAATTAATTAAGTTGCTAAATTAATTAATTAAGTATCCTAGGGTAATTACTAAAGTATCCCTAAGTTGTTAGGACCATAACCAACCTTTTGGACCATCCTAGGTACTAGGTTGTCTCTTCAACTAGGTACTAGGTTAGTGTCACCCGATTAAGTCTTAGGTTGTCGGGTGCACTAATTAGTTTATTTCATTTGGTCCTAGGTTAGTTAGCTAGTTGCCGCAGTAGGTTAGAGCCTAGAATTAGTTAGGAAGTTAGGCCCCACATGAAGTGGTCCCTTGTGCACGTTTTTCACCCCTAACTACCCTAACCGAATTTAGGGTGGTCCCCTCGTTTGGCCGCTTCTTCACATGTCTTGCACATGTGCTTGCACATGTGTTGGTAGTACTTTCCTAACTAACTATATTTATGGTTCCTTTGGGAATGTTTACTTAGTGTCCCAAGGATCCTCACTAAGTTCTTGGGCACTGCTCACTCTACAGGATCATTTTAAATGGTTATGTACTTAGGGTACTAGGCTTGACACTTGGATGTCTAGTACCTAATGTGTTTGCAACTGATGAATTTCTGAAATTTAGCTTAGGGTCTTCCTTGCAGGTACATTTCCTAAACAAGCTCATTAATACTTAGATATATGGCTAACACCCTTTAAGCCAATATTTTCTAATATGTCCAATATTTTGCTTATTGGGTATTATATAGAAATTGGCTATTACCCCTTAGCCAATTTTCTATACTATGTCCAATATTTCTCAATATTGGGCATTGGAATGCCTATGTATCCCCAATACGCATTCTTAAAGACCTATTGGGCTCTTCATTAGATATAAAATTTTTCGGAATGTTACAACCCTTATTTAATGTTTTTTTCAAGTCAACTTTATTAATAAATGACAAGATTATTTAACTATTCTATCAAGGGTATAATAGGCAAAATATGGTAATTTATGCATAAATTTATAAAATGACAAATTATGTGGTCCAACTATTCATAGAATGGGATGTCATATAAAATGGGACGGAGGAAGTATAAAATATCAAACTATTAATTCAAATTAAATGTCGTGAATCACAGTTTCATTTGATTCTATTCCGTATCAAACACTTTGTCATTCACCTCTCTCCTCAGATATCTCGCTCGCCACTCTAGCTGATCTCGCTCTCCACTCTCCTTCGCACATCTCACTTTATGCAAACACAAATGTATAAATTGTGTTTGTGTTTGTATAAAGCGAAAGGAAACTGTAGATACATATACAAGTACATATCTTTTCTTCCTATACATTTATAATTGTACAATTCAAATCTTCTGCTGCCCAATTCTCTTTTGTCTTTCTCTTTTTATATTTTGTAGAATTTGTGTTTGTATAAAACGAGGGAGAGATTTGATTACAGATTCAACTGCTTTAACTTGATTCAGTTGTATACGAATTTAAAATTTTTGCAGATATACAAACACAAAGAACATAATATATACAAATACAATTCCATAGACACATACGTTCGATTTATACAAATTATCGTAATTAATACAAATCAAATGCTTGTGATTTTATACAGTTGTCTGCGATTTTTATACTGATTTGAATAGCATACATAGTCCTATAGAGCGCAAATAGCAAAACTGTAGCTATCGAGCGCTAATATGATTTTTATGTTTGCTAAACCTAAAAATTACTTTACAGTATATGATATTGATTTAGTATGATTTAAGCGAAGATTATTTGCTTTAATGGATGAGGTTGTGAGTTGTAATATATTTGTTTTTTAGAGAATGATGTTTCTTGAATTATTTTGAATTATGCTATGAACATGTAGTTATTTTGAGTTTTATAACCTATTTATGTAGTTTCTCCTATACATTTGATATATAATACAAAATACAATTATCGTAATATGTAAAACATTTTTATGGGCTGCAATTATTTGAGATTGATAAAGAGAGGGCGTGAGAGGTAGCGAGAAAGAGGGTAAGGGGAGAGATGAGAGAGAAAAATCCTAGTATAGCTATAAATTATAATTATTTAAAATTATAATAATTTATAGTTAATACATATGACATGCTTGGTTATGTAATTTTCCTAATTCAAATTACAAATCGAACCCCTGACTTCAAATTCCCAAATTTTATTTCATTTATATACTCTGTGCTTTCCCGGCAAAACCCTCTGTTCGGTTTCTTCTGCAGGAGTTATCTTTCAAGGTGTAATTTCATCTTATGCAATTCATCTTCTAATCATCTTTACACTTCAATAACATTGTTCAGATCAGGATTTTATTTGTTTTTTTGTTCCGATTTGTTACTTCTTTCCTTAAATAAATTCGATATAGAATTTGAATGTAATGCTATTTTCTAGTTCTTCTACTAGAGATTGCTTGAATTTTTCTATTTTATTGAATAATTGCGTGTTTTTCTTGCGTGGGTCTGTCTTTCTCTGGTTTTTTCTTCGAGCTGTTTGCTGAGAAATTCGGGTTATTTCAAAGTTAGAATTTTGGGTATGTTGGTGTTTATAACTGGATTAAGGGACTATTCTGCTATAGTAATAAGATGCAAGACAAGTTGAATTAAACCATTGGGTGTTGTTGCAGTTTTTGGTGGTAGAAATGAACAAATCACTATTACCCTTGCAAAGTAATTGTGGACGTCAGAAGAATGTGATTGGGAAGGAAGCTTTAGTCAAACTATTGAGATGGCATTTTGGACATTCTGATTTCAGGGGGAAGCAATTGGAAGCTATTGAAGCTGTGTTATCAGGTAAGGTTCTTTACATGTTGACTGCCATTGTGCATTATGAAAGAGTAGGTGCCTGAAAAACATGCTATTTGTGGTACAATTTAATTAATTATAAAGGTTCTACCTTTTCTTTACTGCTGGTTTGTAAAGAATGTGGGATGTGTGTGAATTTTTAGATTTTCTTAGGTGAATACAATAAAATACAACCAAACAGAATCCAAGCAGCTGAATACTTGTTCCAGAAGTGTTTATTCAACCAAATTATACCATGTTATCTTTTAAGAAGCGTTCTGAGTGAGTTATTCAAGCTCCATGCCTTTTCTTTTAGTTTACTTTGAATCAAAAGTCAAGCAAAATGAAATACAACACTAAGACCAATTACTTATTTGTGTTTGTAGCAAAAAAGTAGTTAGTTTATCGGAATCAAAGTAAATAAGATAATAATGGAATTCTCTTTGGTGATAGATAATCTAGTTTTCATAAAGACTCTTATGTCCACATGCCAATCGTCTCCCCTTCCGTCCTCCCGAAGGACTATGTGCATCTAAGTGATCTTTCATGCTTTGCCATATCTCCAAATTGGCAAATACTTATGACCAACAATGAGAAAAATAAATGTAATAGCTAAATGGTGATGGGTAATATCAGTCAGCCATAAGCTTTGTGTTTTGATAATTATCCTTTGTGTTAATAATATCTAGCAATTATGTAGGAAGGGATTGCTTTTGCCTCATGCCAACTGGTGGAGGGAAATCCATGTGCTATCAGGTCCCCGCTTTGACAAAACCAGGAATTGTGCTTGTTGTTAGTCCTTTGATAGGTGATTTCTGTTATCTTTGTTTGATTTTACCTTATAACGAAAGCATAAGCTACACTATTTTCGCATTTTATTGGAAATTCTAGGATACATCATTGACTCGTTTCATTGGGTTGCCATTTGCTTTCAGCTCTCATGGTAAGTACAATATAAGAATCTTGCTTGTAGTCTTCTAATTAACTGTCATAGTTTTATCTTCTAACTTTCCCTTTTCTTGCTTAGGAAAATCAAGTTTCAACATTGAAAGAAAAAAGGATTCCTGCTGAATTTCTTTCTTCAACCCAGACAGTTCAAGTGAAAAACAAGGTGAATAGGGATAAGTTAATATTCTATAGAGAAATTTCAAGTCTATAAATGTGAAGCATGGCAAAATTATTGTGGGAGTGGGATTAGTGGTTGATAATGGATTTCGAAAATACTCTTTCAAGATAGACCATTTATTTATGTATAATCTCAAGCTAGTTTCTTAATAGTCAAAACAAGGTTGTTTGTAGTCTGTATGGACCCTTTAAATATTAGATGATACTGGAGAAAAGAGAGGCGTAGGCAATTCTTATATTTCTGATATTTTATTTAGATCAAGAAAATACAGGTGAGGATATTAAGTGTTGCAGATTTCTTGAATACTTTAATCAGCATGGTTGACAGGGATCAGTTTCTTCCTATCCCATTTCCCTAGATATTTGATCATTTGATAACTCTGTGGAGTATTATCTATTACTCCCTCCATCTGAACTTATGTTTAAACTCTTTCTTTTGGGATATGCAAAGATGATTGACACTTAATCTGGAAGACCAAGATACACAATGGTAGTTTATATTATGTACTTGAGTAATTCTATTCAATAATAATGCTGTGATGTTTAACCCTTGCACTTACCTGTCAGCGATTATCTTTATTTATATTCTTCTACAATATAAAGACAATTACCTTATTAATGGCTTGTTTGGTCAAGCTTCTAAAATCAACTTATTTTAAAGAAGTGTTTTCTTAAGTGCTTTTCAAAAAAGTACTTCCGGTGGAAAGCAGTTTGTGTTTGACCAATTAATTGAAAAAACACTTTTGAGCAACAACTAGTGTTTGCCCAAGCTTTCAGAAAGTGCTTCTAAATGTATTTTCTCAAAAGTGCTTTCAAAAAAATACTTCAAGGTAAAAACTACTTTTTTGGCTTCTAAAAATTAACTGTTGCTACTCACGGAAGCACATATTTCTCCCAAAAGCTTGGCCAAAGCTAGTAAAGCAAGGGGTTTGCCTTCTAGGTCGAGCTCGTCGCACGGGGCTTGCCTAGTGTGGGTTACCTCTCCTATGTGGTTTGCGAGCTATTGCATAGGAGCGGAGGTTTTACTCCATGTGCAGCCAAAGGGTAGCGGATGTGGGTTTCCCTTGTCACTAAAAAATAAAAAAAGCTTGGCCAAACACCTCAATTTTTTGAAATAGGCACTTTTTGGGAAAATTAAGCTCTTCTGGCCTCCCAAAAGCTTGGCCAAATATGTTAGGATTGTCGTTGACAGCTTTTGTATCTTTTAGCTTTTTTTTTTTTTAAAAAAAAAAAATGGTTTTCCAGTAATGTAGTAGTACTGGTTTATAATACAAATCGATAAGATTCACTATATAGGTAGAAGAGGTTCAGTCATCAATGATTTGTAGTGTGATGCCAGATGCTTGTCAATGTATTTCAAACTGTGGCGACAAATGTATGGGTTCAACATGTCTATAATTTGCTTTTTTCCTTTGAATCTTTAGATATACGAGGACCTCGAATCTGGGAAGCCAGCTGTAAGGTTACTGTACGTGACACCAGAATTAATTGCGACATCTGGATTTATGTCAAAAATGACAAAGATTCATGCTAGAGGATTGTTAAATCTCATTGCCGTTGATGAGGTTTTACTCTCGTCTCCATTTGCTTATGTCAGAAGTTTCTCCAACTATTTATCTGTTAATATTATCATTTTACTTTAACAAAATCCAGGCACATTGCATCTCTTCATGGGGCCATGACTTCAGGTGCCTTCTCAATATATCATTGTTGTTGATGGTTGTGGTTAATTTACTGCACTTATGTCCTTTTTGGTTAAACATTGTTTATTTTATGGACATATTTTAGGTTTTATCCATTGTTCTCTGAGCTCGTAAACTAGAATAGTTTTCTTTGAAAAAGATAGTATGTTCCAATTTAATTTAGATTTTAAGAGCACTTTTCTGGAATGTCTAGTGGCGATGTACAACAACAACAACATACCCAATATAATCCTCACGCATAATAAAACACAAAACCACAGGTGGTAACAGAAAACGGAGAACAAGAAACCACGAGAATAGTGCTAACACTACTGGTATGAATGCAGGTACATATACGTTTCCCAAGCTTATCCAACAGGAAAGCGAGAGAACGTACAACTACCAACTAACCTTCTACACTAATCTGCGGCCTCCAAACTCTCCTATTGTAAAATGCCTGAGAAATCTCTCTTCCTTTCTCATCCTCAAATTTTGCATTTACAAGTGTGTTGAAAAAACAAATGCGTCAATGGTCACAACTTTAGTGTTTCGTTGATGCTTGCATTCTAGTTACAAAATGACTCTTTCAGATCCTAAGGCACACCAGGTTTACTGGTATAATGTGCATATATGCTCGTGTCAAGTGGGATCATTAGCTTGATGTTAGACTTGCTAGTTCTATCTACCTTTAAGCTATACTGAAGTTTTTGTAAATAGGAGTTGTTAGTGTTTCGACTTTTAACTTCTTCTCTTCGTTTTTCTTTACGTTTATGCCTTCAATCCTTGCACAATTCTCTTGGTTTATGTTTTTCCTCATTTAGGCCTAGCTATCGGAAGCTTTCTTCACTGAGAAGTCATTTCCCAAATGTACCAGTATTGGCTTTGACAGCAACTGCTGTCCCTAAGTAAGTTTGCTTATGTGAATTTTCTTGAGATGTAAGGAATTACAATTTATACGTCAATGGAGATCAATCTCACTGTAACAGGGATTGTATGTGATCTTATAACTTCCCTCTGACTTTTCTTTCCCAATTCCAAATACAATTTTGATAATTTTCAGGTTAACAATTTTCTGTAGCTTATTTAGAAAATGATCATTGAAGAACCTTGATATATTTATTTTCTTGGACATTTTCCTTTCTCTGCAGAGTTCAGAAAGATGTCATAGAGTCATTGAATTTGCAAAACCCTCTAGTCCTGAAATCATCGTTCAACCGGCCAAATATCTATTATGAAGGTCAGGTCTAAGGATCTCGGTTCCTTGATATAGTGCAAAAGACATGTCTTCATATGTAATTGATAAGCAGCCAACAACTAATCCATTTCTTAAACTGCCAATTCTTAAATCTACAAGAAATCAGCTTGCAGCAATTTACAGTAATGATTATATAATAACCAATTCTTTTTTTTCTTTGCTTTTCCTTATTTGCATCCTGTTCTACTTTTAAAAATTGAGGGGAAAGGGGATGAGAAGATAAGAAGACAATTACTGAGAAAATATTGGTTCGATAAGGCTTCATATGATTCTGTAGCTTTTTGTTTGAAATCATGGGACCAAATGCTCTGTAATTCTAAGTTGCTGCATTTTCCTGTGTATATTGTATGGTTCTGTGTGTATCCGATGAAGCATCTATGGTCATTCATATGTACTAAATTTCTGGTGAATCATTGTATCCTATTACCTTTAACTAATCAGGTTATGTAACCATATCAGCCATTACTCTTTGAATTTTGAGCTTATGTACCATACCAGTCATCACTATCTTATTACATTTGACTATTTTATCACCTCTGCACCTACTTATGACTATCAGGCTATGTACTGTATCTGTCATCACTCTTTCGATTACACACCTGATCATATATCTCCATTTTGCAGTTCGCTATAAAGACCTTTTGGATGATCCATATGCTGACGTGTGTAAATTACTAAAATCTTGTGGAAATGTGTGCGCTATTATTTATTGTCTGGAACGTACTATGTGTGATGATCTTGCGATCCATATAACCAGCAGCGGCATTTCTTGTGCTGGTAATGAGTGGTTCAGTTAAATTCCTTGCAATTTTATCTATGATACGCTTTCTTGAAATGTACATTAACTTACGACTAGCTTATCATGCTGGGCTGAACAATAAAATGCGGAGCTCTGTCTTGGATGACTGGATTTCTTCAAAAACACAAGTGGTTGTTGCAACTGTAGCTTTTGGGTAAGAGTTCTCTTGCAGAAATAGATAATCTCACTAGCCACTAAGCAATCACGTAACATATTTCTCTATACTCTCCATTAATGTCTGATACTGGATGTCATGCTTTTATCTATGTCACTGCCTCTGGATAACAATGGAGTATCTGAGGCACAAACAGCTGCTGAGATCTTGCTTCCGTTGCAGGATGGTATGCATTATTTTGATTCAATTTTCCAGGATAATTTGTAATAGCAAATCTTGTCAAGGATTATAAGAGCTCATAGTTTTCTTTATTTTATTGTTATAGGGTATAGATAGAAAGGATGTCAGAGTGGTCTGTCACTTCAATATTCCCAAATCAATGGAAGGCTTCTATCAAGAGTCAGGTAGAGCTGGACGTGATCAGTTGCCTTCCAGAAGTGTACTGTATTATGGAGTGGATGACCGTAGGAAAATGGTAATCACCTGTCACCAGTTGATTTTTCCTTTGAATCTTTCTTTCTCAATCCGCTTCTAAATTTGATGAAGTCACACTCTTGTAATCATATTGCAGGAGTTTATTTTAAACAATACTAAAAGGAGTAAGGATGAGTCCTCAAGCTTGCAAGATAAATCTTCGAAGAAGTCCCTGGACGACTTCAAACAGGTCCCATTTGTTTATTTGGAAAATCATATTATTTCGGTTAGCTTTTCATACATTATAACTAACATGATTCTTCTTGCTACTGATATACATTCAGATGGTTGAGTATTGTGAAGGGTCTGGTTGTCGTAGGAAAATGATACTTGAGAACTTTAAGGAGATGGTATATTCAGTCATCATTGTTGATAGTCCTTTTTAAATAGCAACTGCGAGATGTTGTTTTCCTGCTTATGTTAATCTCGAGTTTGTGTTCTCTGTAAAAGTAGGTACCTGATTCTTTATGTGAAAAATCATGTGATGTGTGCAAGCATCCTAATCTAGTTACAAGTAACTTGGAGCAACTTAAAACTGCAACTGCTTTTCGGCAGAGAGGTGGATCTTCAAGAATATATATGACCAGGTATCTTGTTTTGCATACATCTTACTGCTGAAACATGGATTACCACATTAATTGAGATATGCTGTGTTTCTTATCATCTCACTAAATGCTTATTGCTTCATTATGTGTCAAAGATTATTACAAAAAGGAGATATGCTTTTTGTAGTTTGCTTTCTTTTTTTTCTTTCCTTTTACAGAATGGTAGCATAAGATGCTTGCTGGAGTTGAGTGTTTTATTATTTCAGTCAGTGTTTTAATAAAATAATGAATTAAATGTGAGAAGTGGATGAACATGGATTTATTAGTTAGTATATGAAGCAATAATTCTCATCAGTTAAAGGCTTAAAGCTAATAACATTATTTACTCTATCAAAAGAAGTCTTGTCAGTTAGAGATGAGTATTTACACGGATCATCCCTTCCTTTTGATACTGAGTGCCATGCCTTTTGTGAATGTTATGATCTTGAGAAAGGTGTAAATATGAGCAAATTGGACACTTCCTATAGCAGTGGCAGAGACAAGGCCAAGTTAGAGGATGAACAAATTGGATGCTGGGAAAAAGAAATTATAGAAGGCTGCGCCCTTTTCTGTATGTTTTGGTTATTTTATGGAGAGAAAAGATGGCAGATAATTTGAAGTAGTGGATAATTCAATATTAAGAGTCATTCTTATTTTACTTGTATTTTGGTGTAAGGAGGTTTCCATGTTGTACAGATAATTGGCTACACTTTGGGTGGTCCAATGCGTACTAGTATCCACACCACTCACTTTTGTATAGCTACACCAACTTGCTCCAATTCAATGAATGATATGATGTTATCATTTATCACAAACAAGTGAGAAAATATGAAGATTACCAGTAATTCCCTACTTTCCATGGATAGCAATCTAAGAATCCATACTGAAATTTGAGGACATCTTGATTAGTCGGTGTTTCATGTCAAAAAGTGGGAAGAATTTTGACCACTAATTGGTTCATCCCCCAATTACGTACAGGTTATGATATATAAAGTGGAATATGTTGGGAGTTGGGAATTGAAGGGCGAGGTTACCAAAGAGATGCTTCGATGGTGCAATTTCATAAGGAGAAGGAAGAGGAGAGCATGAGATGTAACTCCTTGGGCCCCATCTGAACAATTTGGAAAAGAGGAACAGTAGAGTATCCGGGGAATTAAAAATAATTAGGTAGAGATTAATGGAACCTTTTCAATTGTATTCTTTAACATTTTTGGATCATTATGACATTCCAATCATTGTAATCTAACATCTTTGTTTAATTTGTTTCAATTATCGCACTATTTTGTTGTTCTTGTTCCTTTCTATAGGCTTGCACTGCTACCTTTGTTATTTGTATGTTTCTACACTATTTTCTTCTTCTTTGTACTTGGATTTGTTGTGCTTGAGCAGAGGGTCTTTCGGAAACAATCTCTCTACCTCCACGAGGTAGTGGTAAGGTCTGCGTACACTCTACACTATACCCTCCCTAGACCCACTTGTGGGATTTCACTGGGTATGTTGTTGTGACATTGACATTCCAATAATTTCTAATGGTTGGATATTCTTAGAATATCATGTTATCTCTCCGGCGTGTTAAATCAATTCAATCTTTACATCTTGATAAGATAAGTGAACAAATGAATGGAAACTGAGAAAGCAAAAGGGTTCAAGGGAACCTAGGATTCTCTCTAAAAATTAGGAAGGGAAGGTAGGGACTGAGGAAGATACTGTAAAAATGTTAAGTTATTTCATTAGGTAACCTGAGGGCTAAATGCTAATTTTTCTTACATGTTTTTGAAATGTGCATAAGTTGGAGGGCAACCGGGTTCACAAATTTCTCTTTTAGGAGATAGGAGACGGAATTTTTTTTTTTTTGATAAAGTAGGAGATGGAAGTTGAGAATTTAAATATGGGTCAGGAAATTTATAGCAGGAAAATAAGACACCTCACACTTCCAACACTATCTAGAATGGGATGCTTATTTCAATGGAAATATATAACTTTGAAAAGGTAACATAACATATACTCATGGTACAAAAGGTAGAAGACAAAACACTACTTGTTAAAGACCACCCAATGGGTGAGTCACTAGATTTAGTCTACTGTTGCTCAATATCTCTAGGATATGCACTAACCTGGGATACTGCTACATGTACTGGAAACTAGAACATCAACTTTGAAGCTCCCTGTCTATGGTGTCGTTCAAGAGCACCATAACACACATACATAACAATATCTCATATATCCTCTTATCTATTACAGATGAAGGCAAAACAAATCGTAAAAGAACTGTGCACCTGACTACTTTGTTTCATGTTCTGGTGAACGTCGAGTTTGAATTTACATCAAATTAGCCTACTATAGCACCTGATACTTTCTTTTATGTTCTAGTGAACATATAGTTTGAATTCACCATAAATATAAAAATTTGTAAGCTTTTCTTGAAACTATGGAGCTGTTAGGTATTTTGGGATTTTTCTTCTTAAGCACTGTATTGGTTTCAGTGGTTCAAGTCTTAATGCCGGAGAACAATTGTCAGAATTCTGGAACCGTGATGATGAAGCAAGTGGATCAGAAGAAGATATATCTGAATCTGATGGTATGCACATTGATTATTGTGGTTGTAGAGTCCCATGTACTGAAGCCACTTGGAAGTTTTGATGTCATGTTGTTTTGCCTTTATTGATTTTCAATCTTGGCTTAGTCGGAATTACTTATATTTAGATTCTCTGGATGCTGCAAAGAATGTCGCTTCATCAAAAACATCCGCAAAGCTCAGGTTGCAAGATAAAATGGATTTGCTGCAGCGTGCAGAAGAGAATTATTATCAGAACAAAAGCCATGATAAGCAGGTTGATTTTTAAAGTTGTTCTTTCCAAGATACATTTTGTTTGCATAGACAGGGTGTTTTTAGTTTACATGTTGAAATACTTTTCATACCTGGGTTGCATTATGATTTCACATTACGCCAATTCCCAAAGTCAAATCATCCCTTTATAAAGAACTTAGAATTGCTGCATAACTTTTGCTTGATTTTATTATAATTTGAAGTTATTAGATTTGGATTTTCAGTAATGGAAAGGGGATTAAGTGACAACTGATCAACATGTGAAATCCGTCTTTGCTAATTCTTAATCTAGTTAGGTCCATTCACTAATTTATTCAATCCTTGTGTTCAATTTATAATTGGAAGAACCCACCAAGGGATGTAGGACTCACTGAATGGTTAAGCGCCTAAGCAGCTAATCCTTGGACTACGTAATGGACTTTAGCTGTTGAATTATGGATGGGCTTTTAACGAGAGGTTTCTAATGAATCTACGCTTGTGTTTTTCTTGTTAAAGCATATTCTTGGGAGGGTGGGTTCAGGAAGGAAGGGTGATTTCAAAGTGGGCTCTCCATTCATGAGATAGAGAAGATCATCCAGATTTTGCAATCTGCTGCTGAATTTATTCCAATTCCAAGAGCTCAGATCCTATTTGTACATCCATACTGATCGAGAGCTCTCATATTGTGAATGATGATTGATAAGCATTCTCAATATTATGCCTTAAAAGGACTCGAACCTCAACGCTCTTTAGCTTGAGATTTTGAGTTTCATGTGTCTTATCATTTCACCACCAAGGCATCTTGAAAGTGAATCATATTCCATAATTGTGATATCTATCTAGTGTGATGTATGGGATATATGATAAAGATGGATCTATTAACTGGTCATGTTATATAGGCCCTAGTTGGATATTCAATTGCTTTGATTTGAATTATCATGTCCCAATATGTATAAAAAGTATGGACCATCAAACCTATTTCTCGATTCACTCAAAGAGGTGAGTAGGGTCCCAATAGAGATATGTAAGTATTCCTAATCCTAAATGTATGTAAGATGTAAGGTTTACATGTAAATATAGTAACTATTTAGATAGTTCCTAATGATCCCTTCTCATCGTGAGAATGTATGTAACCCTATCCTGGCTTGGTCCTTTGTGGAATGAACTTATACCCATTCCCGTTTTGGGTGAAATACCATAGAGGTCTGGATTTCACGCCTGGGGAATGGAGAAATTTCTGGTAGGGAGCCCTTTCCTCTTCGTGGGCCTTATGCAGAGCGAATATAGATAAGTTGGGCAAGTTAGTTCTGGATACGATGGTTTTAACCAAGAAAACAATGCTATAACCGGAGAAATTATATTTTTTTGAGTAAATTTATCCATCAGCACCAAGATGATACTGGCAATCAAATCTGTATAGATTATAGGTTACCTTGTGTCTTACTATGAGTCGAAAGAATCTACAAGTGATTCTACATCTTTTATATAGTTCTCTTTACACTAGAATTGAAAAGCCGAAAAACAATTCAACTTAATTCTTTGATTAGAACTACTTCTATTCTCAAAGCATCTATTATTCTTTTCTTGTAAATATGGTTTCGGTGCAATCCATGTACTGAGTCGTCAATATACACAAATGTTACCTTCTCAAAGAAAAACAAAAAAGAAATAAAAATTATTCTATTCTTGCCACACAGTCCACCATATGCATGCTGGGGCCATTCTCCACCACCTCTTATGTCTGTACTTTGTTTTAATGTTGTTCCAGCACCATAAGTAGGTCCTTAGTAAGTTAGGACTTCGGCATCATCCATTGGATCTCAGCTAAGGCAAAGAGCAACTGTCACAGTACATCAGTTATTTTGTGATGAAGGAAGAGGTGACTATTAACTTTTCCTTCTCCTGGCACAAAAACCACCTGGAACTTATCTGAGTTCCCTCTTTTTTATAACATTTCATGAGTCAACAAGTTTTCTTGATAACAAGCCAAGTAAACAATGTCACCTTGTAGCAAGCTTTTGTTTTCGAGATAAGCTTCCATGACCAATCTGGGGTGTGAGCTGATTCTGAAAGCAAGGAATATGCAGAACTAACTGAGAATCTCTTCTTGTTTCCTCCATTTCGTGTAACTGAATCCTCAGCATTCCTGGAACCATGAAAAACCTCCCATGTCTTAAGCATTTCAGCAACCCTTCTGATCTCCTAGTCATGTAACTTCTGAAAGAAAGGTCCATACTCTATAACTCCATGCCTCCTGTAATGTAGCCTTAGATGTAGTTCTAAATAAATTAGAGAACAAATCCTTAAGAGGACCATGCCCTAACTAATTTGTTACTCCAAAAAGACATTGTCCTTCCATTACCAGTAGTGAACCCGATGGTCAAATCCCTCCGAACATTTCTTAATTGCTTTGCATATGCTTGTCTCATATGGAAATTGACTGTCTTAGTGATCCATTGACTTAGATGCCAATTCTTTTGAATAATCACCCTATCACACGAGGAACTGTCTTCTGTATTATCTCCATAGCCACTTTCATAATAGATTCTTGTTGTGCAATCTGAAGTTTCTGGCCCCAAGCCTCCTTTTTGCTGGATTTACAGATTTTAACCCAACTAAATGAAACATCTTGGTGTCTTTGCAAAAGAAAGTTCCTTCTCAAGGAGTCTAGTCTTTTTGCCGCCTTAGCAGGCAGGGAAAAAAGGGACATAGCATCTGTGAGCAATGCATCCAGAATGCTATTTTTCATTATAATCCTGTTCCCCAAAGACAAGTAATGTGCCTTCCATCTTGGTAACCTCTTCTCAAATTTATCAATCACAGCATTCCATATCTCCATCGAACTTTTCTTTGCCCCCAAAACCAATCCTGAATATAATGCAGGTAGTATTCCAGTATCACATCCCAGAACACCAGCCTGCACAGATGTTCAGTCTCATTGACAAAAATTAACTGACTTCCCCAAGTTGATATGAAGGCCAGATACTGCGTCAAAAACTGTAAGAATCAGTCTGATCACCCTTAATTGCTCAACCTTAACTTCGCAAAAGATTAGTGAGTCATCAACCTAGAGTAGCTGAAAGAACTCCATTCCATCATGTTATTTATCTGAGAACCTCTAATTTAACCACGGTACTAGCATTTTTCAGCATATTGCTTAGATCGTCCATAGCAATGATAAAGAGGAAAAGAGACGAGGGATCCCCTTGCCTCAGTCCCCTTTGGAATGGGGAAAACCCCCAAGGGGTTCGATTTACAACGATTGAAAGTCATACAGTTTTGATGCAGAAAGAAATCTATTTTAGCCATTTTGTATCGAAGACCATATCCTTCAGGATCTGGATAAAGAAATCCCCATCGACATGATCATAATACTTTCTACATTCAGTTTGCACAGAAGTCCTGGTATCTTACTTTTCTATCTAGTATCTACTGTCAACTAACTCATTTGCTAGCAAGGTAGCATTCCATGATTTTTTTACCTACCTTTTATGATTTTCATTTGTTACTTATCCACTAATTTCTCCTCCACCATTTTCAATCACTATGTGAGGACCTTGGATATTATCTTATATACACCTCCAATCAGACTACTTGATCTGAAATCTTTCAGATCTCTAGCTCCATCCTGCTTAGGTGTTAAAGCCACCACATAAGTAGCATCAATTATTATCTTTTTTAAGTATTCTTGTGAATGGAAGTTTCCCAAGGCCTGCATATTTTCCCCTTTCAATATCTCCAGCAAAATTGGAAGACCATGGTGTAGCCATCAGGTCCAAGAGCCATGTCAGCGATTCACATCTTGATACTATTCAGCACTTCAATATCCTCAAAAGGACTTTCTAGCCAACTCTGCTCTTCCTCTGACTACTGGAAGAAATTATATTTAGAATCTTCTTTATTTTTGGGTCGTCCGAGCAATGGTGACTTCTTACTCTCTAAATTTAGTTTTGATAGGAAATACTGCTAAAAACAGATGCATTGAAGCATTTCTCCCATGCTTTTGTAATACTTTCTGGAGCATTGTAACGTTTTTATCTGTAAGCAAAAGCTCCATTCTTAGCAGAGACCCTAGTCTCTGTGCCAACACTATTCAGTCCTACATTCATGATTTTAAAGACCCTCTAATTTTCTGTAACTTGATTTTTTGACCCCTCCGGTTCCATTGAATTTCCTTTGCTAAGATAATATTGATTACGTCTCCACATTGTTAATACCTTTTTAAACTGGCCTTGCTGATCTGTTGGTCAATATGTCATTTTTGAAAGACCATAACTGAAAGCAAACTTTGCTGCCAGAAGAATCTCCAGCTGTGTTCCTAGATGTACTTTCTCTAAGTGGTCTGCAGTTGACCTGATGAAAAATCTGAAATATGCAGTCAATCCAACTGCTCCTTAGTGGAGTCCCCTAGTTGGTACAATCTCTAAATCTGTTAAACCTTTCGTAAAGGGATCTACATTTCGAAATGCTTGTGAGCTCGTCTCTCCTTTTTGTTAATTTCTATCTGCTTAATATGTATATTCCACTATGAATAGTCGAGGTGTGTGCAAGCTGGCCCTGACACAACTATAATAAAAAAAATGTTTACTCAACTAAGGGAGAGGGGTAAAGATGAGAGTTTCACTAGTTTACTCATCTTAGGTGGAATATTAAATAATTTTCTCTTTTTTTTTTTTTGGGGGTGGTGGTGGTGGTGGTTATGAGGATATATCAGGCTCTCTAGTCTTGCTTCTTTATCAAATGAGGAAAATCACCTATAACCCTCCTCTTCCACTTCCAACTATTATAGCTCATTTAATTTCAACCTAATGTGGCTTAACTAACATTTGTCTGCATGGCCTAATATTTTGTTTTACCACAATAGGTCAATAAACTTGACAAGAATGCCATACCTGAAAAACTCAGGGAAGCAGGCAAGCAGAGATTGCTGAATGCAATAAAGCAAAACCAGCAGATGGTCAACGATTCGAGGTATGAAATTGCTCTGTATTATCTTTCAGACTTTTTAGCTAAAAGGGTTCGTCTCACATAAGACTCTGCTCTCTCATCACCTTTTCTACTTGCTGTTTATTCTGCAGGATTGACATTGATAAATCCGTAATTTTCCTTGAAAATGAATGTTATAAGAAGTATGGCAAAAGTGGAAAGTCTTTCTATTTATCACAAATGGCAAGTACAGCTAGGTGGCTTTCTACAGCAGGTCCGATGGAATTGGTGAATAAGCTCAGCAGTTCTAGTACTGCTACTCCTCCTGAGAATGTAACATCCATAGCCGACTGCAGTCCAGCATCATCAAATCTTTCGGTGCCTATATCAGCAAGGGCTAATGACGAAGAAGTCCATGACAACGCTGGATCACAAGATCCAATAAGATCACCAGCCTCACCCTTGCATGGATCTGCAAGTGCAAAGTTACCACCCATCCTGTCTTTCTCTCAGTTTATCAACAGTGGGAAGGCAAAGGGGAACCTTGCATCTGCATCAAAGAGGCAATCACCCGATAGAGGTAAAAATAAGTTAGAGAAGAGGATGAGATTTCAATAGGCTGTTGATTCTTGATAAATCTGACTGCAGATTTTTGGCATAGCAAATCCATGTATATTAGCACAATTTTAGTGTGTGTTGTCATGGTATAAAAATTCTAAACGAATTTCTCAACTTTATGCTAACTTTGAAAACCTTTTTGCTTGTTAAAAACAACATAAAAAATTTCTAATCACTAGACCTTAGCCTGGAGGCTTTGAGCTCAGGAGATTGCAGAAACATAACTGTGTATATTCATATATCAGTGTTTCTCTTACTTGTTTGTGTTGAGAGGATGGTGATCTTTGAATTTATTACTACATTCTGCTGATGCACTAACCACATGAATATTAATAAAAACAATTAAACCATATAGAAAGAATGAATTAATACATAATGAAATTGAGAAATGTACACTTGTGAAAAGAACATATATTAGTGCTTCTCTAGAATTGAATCCCTTCTTTCATAAAATGCTTCTAATTCACTATTTCGAAAGTTTCCATTATACACCTTCCATCTCATTTTGACATGATAGGTAGAGAAGTTAATTTCTATAGATTCGTAGTTCAAAAAAACTATTTTAAAATAGGTTTGAAAAATATACGGTGAAAGAAGCTCAGATAAAAAAAATATTAAAAGGAGAGAGATATGGACAACAAAAATACTAAGATACCCAAAGCAAAAGAATATCAGTGATAATTGAAGAATAAGATTATTTTAAAAAAAGTAATGATAATAAGGAGTAAATAAGCTACTCCAAGCTAGAATCATGCTCTCCCATTTGCTACCCTCTGTCGTAATCATCGACTTCCATTTTCTTTAGTTTAGGATTATGTTCACGACGAATTGTAGATATGTCTTGTCAAATCACCTTTCCTTAATTTCTACATTTCCTTAGATCTATTATTGTCAACATGCCCCTCTTCGCGTGCCTAAACTATCTCAATATCGTTCTCTTCATCTTGTTAATGAAGGAGATTACTTCTATCTTGTTTTGTATATCTTCGTTTCTATTTCAATCTCTCTCAGTATAATTGCACATTCAATTAAATATTTTCATTTCTACTACTTTCATTTCAGCTTCTGAATGCATTAGTTCTGTACTGACAGTACATCATCCATACAACACGATTTGGCAAACAATTGACAATAAATTTACTTAATGTACTATGTAACTAAAGTGAAAAAAAAGAAGTTAAAATATTAGTTTAAAGTTAGTTCAGTAAATAAGTATTATATTAAAGTTTATAAATACTATTTCTGTAGTTAAAGGATTTAAATGTAGTATGAACGAGACAATAAATTGAATTATGTCATATATTTGAGATGAAACTAGTCTGTGTTTGTAAGTGGATTTGGATCCTCTCCATTTTTTCTTCTCTCTATTTTCTTTTATTAAGTTTTTATTTGAATTTTGAGACACATGACATAATAAAAAGTTAATGGCTGAAATTTAATTAATTTGATCTAGACTCTAATCATGATTTAAATAATTAATATTTCATGAAAAAATTAGTAAGCCAAACTGATAGCAACATATGATATAATTCAAAAATATTACGTATAAATTTTGCTATCTCTTCTTCCTATTTTTTCAATTAAAAAAATAAAGGAAAAAAAACAAGATTGATAGTCCTGGGGAAAAAAAGTAGGAAGAAAAGAGAATTTGAAATGTATTTATGCACAAATAAATATCAAAGTGTAAATATGTCTCAAAAGTTGAATGTTATGAATAAATATATCAAAAAATAAAGTAGGATGAAGGTTATTTCTGAAACTATTAGAGTAAATATGACTATTTTTTTTGTCAAAATAGACAAATAATTAAAGATAACTAAAAATTAAAAAAATAAATAAGTAATTAAAAACAGAATGAATAATATAGAATTATAGATTTAGAAAAAGTTGAGGCGGAAGAGTTCAAAGGGGAAGAAGAGATGCCAGCCGTCCGTAAGAAATTGGGACTTCGAGGTAATTTTTTTTAAAAAAGCTTTAATAAAAAAGGGAGAAATTACTTCCTCTGTTCCTATTTACTTATCTATATTTTCTTTTATATCTGTCCCTATTTATTTATCTATTTTAACAAATCAAGAAAGGATAACAATTTTTTCTAATAGACTCTTATTTAATTCTAGAAAATTTTTAGTACTACTCAAATTGTAATGCATGTTTTTTGAAATCAGAAAATATATTTATTATACTTTGGAAGTTGCACAGTCTTTTAAGTTAAGTGTAAAACTGTAACTAATCTATGATAATAATTAGTGTCTTAATATGTGTGTCACTTGAACAATTAAATAGGAACAAATGGAATATTAGTTATTTTATAGCTATAGTTTGTTTAATTATGAATAAATTGTAAATTGCTATGGGAAGAGGCAAATGAATTTAGACAAGAGAATTTTATCTCGAATTTTGGAGAAAAAATTATATAAATACAAGTTGATTTATATAAAAATGAATGCATATTAAGAGGAGAGAGGTGAACGAAATCAAGAGAGAGAGGAGAGATGCACTCAAGATCTCGAGAGAGGAGAGAGAATTGTATTATGCATTTATTTATATCAATGGTATTCCAAATACCACAGATTGTATTATGTATTTCTTTTGTATCAATTGTATTTGAAATACAATAAATATAACTGATAGAGAGGATGGATGTATATTGTATCATATGAATACAAATACAATTACAAATATAATTATGATTAAGTTATTAATTAATGACATACATGGATGACCAAACCCACAAATTCAAGCCAAATCAAATTTATTAGTTCAGATAGAATAACAGTTATGAAAAATAATTAAAAATCTAAATCAAATAGCACAAAAGTAAACCGAAAATGAATACACACCTATTTTCAATAAAATGAGAGGGAGGGGTAAATTTTATAGATGGTCCTTAACTATCCTTTTTTTCACTAAAAATAAAAATGTATTCCCTTTGCCACTATTAATTGTCAATACTTTCCATTTTTAGAGTCAAATTATAAATATTTTGATCAACATTTATAATATATTTTTTATCATATTGATACAAAAAAATTGCAATGTATAGTACTTTTCGTATGATTTTTAAACATTAAAATTTTTGTTTAAAATATCAAATTAATGTAATCTAATTTAACTTTATAAATCAATCAAATTGACTTTTAAAAGCGTAACATGACAAATAAAAATAAACGGAGGAAGCACATTAACTTTGTTTAATTTTCACAATACTCTTTGTTAATTACAAAAGAAATTGGTGAACAATTTTTCTGGACAAATGCATAAAGGTCAAAGTGTCTGAGTTTAATGAAAATGAAAAATGGAACTCCTCTCTTCTCAATTAGTTTTATGTGCAACTACATCACTAATGTAGACATTGAATCTTTTCAAATAGAATTTTATTTTATTTTGTGAGAAATAGCTAAGTTTTGGTCATTATTATGCTTTTTTAGGTATGATTTTAATATGTACAATATGTAATTATAGTTGTAACTATTGGTGAAATAGTTTATTTTTTTTTAAAAATACAATAATTAATTTGAGTACTTTACACCATAAAAATTTCTAAAATCGACCGGTTTGAAACAGAGTCTAAAATGCCAATGTTGCATTGCTTATTCTGAAAATTCAAACAAGTCAAAATCGAATCGAAAAATCAAATCTTTTTTAAAAAATGAAAATCAAATAGAATTGCTCAAATGTATTTTATTTGCATTTGGGTATCTCATCGACAGTAACTATTTTATTTATACTTGTTAATTATCTAATTTTGAGAAAGTTTCGCCTTCAAATCGAGATTTGAAAAGGAAAGGGAACTAACTGTTTGATTTGATATCGCAACTTAAGAAAGTTGGATCGATAATTGACGTCATCTAATATAGTTGTACATATAAATGAAAAATTTGCTATAGATTTGGAAAAGTTGCTATGAATCAGTACTAGCCTAGTTTAATTTGACGTGGAGTTTAAGAAAATAAAAAAAAAACTTTTGAATCATGTGTTCTACATTTTGTCAAATGTATAAAATTGCTCTTTAATCTTCTAGCCTTTTAAACTTCTGTCAAATATACAAAAAAAAATTTTATTCTTCTGGCGTTAAATATGACACGTCAAAAATTAAAATTAAGTTATTATAAAAAAATCATTATTTTTTAAACAACTAAAAAAATTTGAAGGTAATTTTTATTAAAGTATAATTATATTATCATAAATACACCTGAATTCATATACAAATAAATCAACATGGAATATTCTTGGACCAGGAAAAAATCACAAAAATGTAGCATCACAAGCTTTCTTTTAAGATACTATTATTTTTCATGCTTGGACTACTTCACTACAAATTGTCAACTAATGAAAAATTTCTAAAATTTCACTACAAATTATATAGATAATGGATTAAATAAAAAGTAAAAAAGAATTCATTGACATATCTTTTTGTTTGATTTAATGCATTACTTTTAACTTATTTTTAATCTCACGAAGGCCCTACCCCCCTACCATACAAAATTCAGTACCTAACGCATAATAAAATTATTGTTTTTTAAAGAAAAAATTGGACCAACAAATTCTGCATTAATTTT
Organism: Solanum pennellii; assembly: GCF_001406875.1. Taxonomy (NCBI): domain Eukaryota; kingdom Viridiplantae; phylum Streptophyta; class Magnoliopsida; order Solanales; family Solanaceae; genus Solanum; species Solanum pennellii. The sequence goes on along the minus strand of NC_028643.1, from coordinate 65,343,038 downwards.
ATTAATAAATAACAAATCCACATAATCAACCTATACTTGTTTTTTTCTAAAAAAATAAAATAAAATAGAACTCCCTAATTTAAATACTCGAATGCGAATGTGTTTTTCCATTTAAATATGGATATGTTGGTTTTAAATTCTTTTTTTTTGATATGTCTATAATATTATTTATATGTAAAATAACACATACTTTTACAGTGTTAATATTTTGATGGAGTAATATTTAAGATCCCTTTGACTACGAGAATTATTTACTTATTTAAATTATCTTTTCACTTTATTTAAAGATTAGCATGACTATGAAAATCTCAAATACAAATTCTTAGGAAACAACCAAAACTTGTTTTCATTTTGAATATACTTTATTGCACTTACCTTACATTTTTAATTTTATAAAAATGAACTCGTTTGAATTATATTCTATGTTCTTCGGTAAAACGATATTACAACAATCAAATATTTATTTGCAAAGACTATAACCAAACATAACATTATTTTCATCTAACTTCAGAATTCATAGTTAAAAAAAAAAATTAATAGCTCGTAAGTCGTAAATGAGATCTAATCTATAATATTATATGACAATTTATTTTGAGATATTATTCTTTTCGAATATTTGATTGTATGTTTAAGATAATTTATTAAGTTAGGTGATTTTACTGATTTTATAAAATTAAAGGGTATAAATCATGTTTTAAAAAGTACATTCAAATTCTAAATATATTCTTTAACAAAATTGTATGGTTAAAATACTCTTCCCCCCATCTTTATTTGTTCACTATATTATTTTAGGATATTCAATAATACTTGTCCAGTTTATAAAAATCAATGAATAATTTTCATTTTGTGTCTATTTTTACCATTGTTATTATATACTATTCAATTTTCAATGTTTAAATGACTTAGATTTAATAAGAACACTTTGGGAAAAATTACGCTTCTTAATTTCCATGTCAAATAAAAATAGCAATTATATTGATTAAAAGGATAATGCTAAATAGCTAGAATTTTAAAAATTGATAATATCTTTTTTATTTTAAAATAAATTGATTTTTTTCATTTTTTAATTAAAAGATATTAGAATTAAAAAAATAAAAAAATTTAAAAAATAAAATAAAATAAAATAACATAAGTAAAATACATTCTAACCAAATTCTGAACAAAAAAAATTTTCCTTACTGAAAAAGAAGTACAATTCGACACCAACTTCATTTAATTTATTTTTTAAAATAAATTAAATACTATTTTATTTAATTTTCATGATCAAACGTCTTTATCAATAAATGATCTCATGACCATGAAATATTTTGTGATAGCTATGCATGAGCAACAACAATAATTTGGAGAATTCAAAGCCTACTTCCGTTTTCAGACATAACTTGGCCTGGCCCCACTAGCATGAGGTAATATTTCACTCTCAATCAATGATAAAGAAATGATATACCCACGTTTAATAATAACGGCACACCTCCCGCTAAAAATAGTTATTCAATAATATTTATTTAATTATAAAATTAAGATATTATTTATTTTATATATAATTTATTTTTGTTATAAAATATTATTTATTATCTAACATATTTATTAAAGTATAAAATTTGATGAAATTAAAGGATAATATAATGATATTATTCAATTATTTATTATTTGTACCAAGTCAATAGTAGACAACTATTATTGAACAAATGAAGTAAAAGTGTCGCTTAACAATAATTAACTAATATCAATAAATATTTTAACATTCTTTATTAACGTGTATAACTAACAACTGTTATTATTACAATTAACTAATATCAATAATTATTTTAACATTCTTTATTAATGTGTATAACTAACAACTGTTATTATTATAATAACACTGTAAATCTTCAAAATTAACTAGTAAAACGAGAAAGGTAATTTTTACCTGCCAGACTTTAATTTGATTAATTCCTAATTGGTATCTCATCTAACATTAACTAACCTTATCGGTTGAAAGAATAAAAAAGATAATTTTGATTAACACTAGAATCAGTAAATTAAAGAGGAGTTAAAAATTATAGAAGATCGTAAAAAAAAATGTTTTTTTTTATAAAGCTAAACTAACAAAGTAAAGTTTGAGTATAATGATATAAATTATATCCCTCACTATTCAAATATTCATGAAATGTATCGAAAAAGTGAAAGAGATTTGTTCTTTGAATCAAATCAGTCAATGTCTACCTGATTTTCCCTTAGTATTAATTCCACACTTTCTATTTGATGAACTTATTGCGATCAAAGAGAATTATATTATTAATATACATATAGTTATTAAATTACATAACTTCGATAAATTGTATTATTTTGAGGTATGCTTACACGAAAAAATATTTATAATTATGTTCCTATGTATTTTTTTCTTTGTCCACTTTTATTAATTCTTAATATTTAAAAATAAATATTTATTTTTTACATCTAATTTGAAAATAAAAAATAATTTATTTTTATTCTTAATTATAGTAATTTTTCAATATGTTTCCTAACCTATTAAATTAATTATATATTATATATATTTATTACTTTTCAGAGTATCAAATTATCCCTTTTTTAGTTGAAGCAAAAATGTGTCACTAAGTTTACACATTTCTGTTGGGAATTAAACACACAACACACACAAATAATCTAGAGAAAAGAGAAACGGAACACAAACGGGACACACAAGAATTTAACGTGGTTCGGTTTCCCTACTCCACGACTGTAACAGGAGGATTTTTATTTCACTTGTGCTACTGTGGAATTACAAATACAAGGATCATATTTATAGGAAAGCCAAATGGTTAACCTAGGGTTTCAGTAATGGGTCGGGCCGGCTCACAAGCCTCCACAAAGCCCAACAA
>NC_028643.1:65322863-65338020 GCF_001406875.1 Solanum pennellii | reverse complement strand
TTTGTGTTACAATGTTGTTGAAACCTCGCTCTGATACCAATTGTTGGGAATTAAACACACAACACACACAAATAATCTAGAGAAAAGAGAAACGGAACACAAACGGGACACACAAGAATTTAACGTGGTTCGGTTTCCCTACTCCACGACTGTAACAGGAGGATTTTTATTTCACTTGTGCTACTGTGGAATTACAAATACAAGGATCATATTTATAGGAAAGCCAAATGGTTAACCTAGGGTTTCAGTAATGGGTCGGGCCGGCTCACAAGCCTCCACAAAGCCCAACAATTTCAAGAATTCGTAGGATAATGAGCTTGTCCCATCAGATTGATCCACATACAAAATTCCTACCTCTAATTTTTGGAAAAAGACAGTAAATATTCTACTGGAGGAGTAACAATTAAGATAATGAAAAAATTATTTTCGCTACAAAATTTGACCAAATTATTTTTATTAGAATGGTATTTTATTTATATTATTTTATTTTTAAATATTTTTAGCCTTTTTACTTTTTATGATTTTTTAATTAAATATGAAAAAAAAGATCAGTTAATTATAAAATAAAAAATATTATAGACTTCTAAGTTTCTAATTAACTTTTCTGATCATTTGACGTTACCTTAAGATAATAGTATTCAACGTAGGAATTAAATATGAGTTATCGTGTGTTTATTTCGAAGTTATTTTAAAAAGATGCTTTTATACTCAAATTAATTTGACAATTTAATTATTATACATATATACATGTGAAAAGTAAATTTAATATTATTTTAAATGGTATAATATCATTTTTATTATGCATGTGGTATCATTGAAGCGTTCGTTGATGACCTTGAGCATCTACATTTGTATCATAAAACGATGCATGTCAAATGATATCAATACATTAAACGGAAAAGGGCCTAAAATACCCTTCAATTATGCCAATTGAAACAAAAATACCCTTCTTCTACCTTTCGGGCCTAAAATGTCCTTGACGTCAACTTTTCGTCTATTTTGCCCTTATTCTTAACAGCCTAAACAATAATATCAATTAGCAAAATTATTTATGACGTGTCGCTAATTGGTTACCCTAGTAATTAATTAAACTAATTTAAAAAAAAAACAAAACCCACCCAAAAGCTCCACCTATAACCCAAATCTTTTAACCCATTATTACCCAAGAAAGATTGAGTTCCGGTGAGCTTCGATTGAGGAAGAAGAGAGGACATTTGAAGATGATGAGCGTAAATTCTTTCTGGGTTAAAAGTTTTGGGTAATAATGGGTGAAAAGATATGGGTTATGGGTGGAGCTTTTGGATAAGTTTGTTTTTCTTTAATTAGTTTAATTAATTACTAGGGTAACCAATAGGATTGTGACACGTCATAAATGATTTTGCTAATTGATATTATTATTTAGGCTGTTAAAAATAGGACAAAATAGAGCCTAAAGGTTGACGCCAAGGGCATTTTAGGCCCGAAAAGTAGAAGAAGGGTATTTTTATTCCAATTTACATAGTTAAAGGGTATTTTAGACCCTTTTCCATACATTAGATATATGAGTGTGCAAGGAGAACTGAAAAAGTAGATAGTTAAATTGACAAGAATGAAAAAGTACTCACCTCAACTCAACTCATTAAAAAAGAAGTAAAAAAAGATTTACATCTTTACAACTTCATAAATGACAAATATCAACTCAAAAATGTATATTTGCTCTTATTTGGGAGATATTTTTTTTGACAACTATCATTATGAGCTATGTGATAATATCTTGTCTCGCCCACGCTGTCAAAACGGTTCTATACCATGGTGGGATATAGAACACCTCAACTAAGTGGATCCACTAAGCACTTATCGAAGGCACTAATAAGGATTCTCTAAAAAGCATGACAATTTACCCATCTTGGCTACATGGTCTGAGAAATGTGAGTTGTTTGAACTCATCCGCATATCGGGGTTCAATACTACTCCGAATATGTATATATATATATATATATATATATATATATATATATATACACACACACACACACACACACACACTCGTACTCAAATGTATAAAACATGTTTTTTCTCTAGTTTGAGATGATTACTCAAATTATCCTCTTAAAAGAGGTAATTGCCCTGAAATATCTCTGAACTCATAAATTCATTTAGAAATCAAAGTTTTTATGTTCTCAAAATAATACTCTTTTTTATATATAAAAATGAAATATTTGGGAATGCTCAGTTCCCTTAAACATTACTAAAAAAAGTCTCATTATGATTTTCTCAAAAACTCAGTTTAAAACACAAATATTAAGTTTAAAATATTCTCAAGATTTATGATTCGAAATAGGGTTATGAAATATAGACATGAAGGAATCAATTCAAGGGTCTCAAGAACAACATAGATAACTTAATGCTTAGAATTCAGAACTCAAGGATACTATTCATCTCAAGAATACTCAATTCATACGGTCCATGCGTAAATGTAGACATAAATGAATCAACTCAAGAACATCAATGCATAACGTATATCAATTCAAAAATTTGGAATAGAGTTTAAAAAAATATCAGGAACTCAAGAACTCAAATCGACCCAATAAAATCTCTTGAACTTTTCTCTTAAACTCACTTTAATTTGGAATGTAAACTAAGACATATGTTAGGACATGAAGGATCTCTCATGGATTAATAGAGCATTTAGGAGCTAATAGAAAATATAATGTAGTCATGATTCAAAGGAAAACGTTTAGAAAGAAGTAGAAAAAGAAAAAAAGACCCGACGACGACCTTGGCATACTGTTGACGCGTTGCCCCGGGGTTTGAACTTCAGAAGTTCAGCCTTGGCGCTATGGGTGGCGCGCCACCCCAGACCCCAACCCAGAAAACCGATGATTCTTTCTTCCCAATTTAGGTTCTTGACTCGTTTAGAATTGAATGATTCCTCCTAAGCTCTTCTTTTTTCTCAAACCCAACACCAATTCATAAAAAACTCATACAAACCTCCTTGAAACATGACTCTTACCGACGATTCACAATACAAAAAAAATCACGACCTCCATTATTAAAGAATTGAACCAAAATAAAGAACTATGTAATTTATATGTATGGCGTGAGGACGAGCAAGTCCATCATTGTGGCAAGCCTTACATACTTGGAAAGGACGACGTTCTTGGTGAAAATAGAGGGGATCTTGATGAATAGTTAAAACCTAGTTCTTTCTCCTCTTTAACTCTTCTCTTATTTTACTAAGTGTTTAGGAATGACAAATAATGGTTTAGCATTTGATTAGACCCATAATTGGGTGATGAAAAATGTGCTAAGCCTAGTGGGAAAAGGAAAAGACCATAATACCCTTTTCTAAAAATGATGAAATGCCTTAAATAGAGAGACTTTATTGAAATGGGCATAAATTCTTACTTCGAGCTCGAAATTAAACAAACTTGATAGTGTTGAAAATATGACTCAAAGACTTTCAGTTTGGTAGGTTATGGGCTACCTAACTCTTTACATGATGAAAACATGATTGATTTGAAGTTGACCAAAAACTAAAAATGGATGAGTGACTTGAACAAATTTCTATTTAGCTCTTTTTGAAATTCAAGTGTAACAACAATTTCTTTTTAGAATAACTCGATACAATCTTATTCACAAACGAAGAATAAATTGAGTCTTAACTTAGAAATTTTCAAAATGTTACACCTCCATACTTGTATACACTATGAGCATTCACGTCCGGGGGATCTGGTTCACCTGATAGAGTATTATATATAAGATTACAAATAGTGAACCTAGTTCACTTTATCAAACATTAAAACTACTTATATATTATCCAACTTCCCAATAGTCTAGAGTCAAAGTAAGAATGACCAACATCTCGATTTGGATTAGCCACATGTCGTACTCTAGTTCGTTCATGAGCCAAATACATATTTTACCCTATCCACTTTTCAGATATCTAATGAAATGTATTTAGAAAGTGAAGGGGTTTTTATTCTTCGAATCAGGTCAACATCTCCACGATCTTGCTTTAATCAATATACGTATATTTATCAAATTACATAACTACAATAAATTGCTATCGTTTTGATGTGTGCTCACACAAATAAGTATTTATCATTATGTTGAAAAAAACTTATCCGCACTGGGTGTTTATACATCAAAATGATAGCAATTTATTGTAGTTATCTAATTTGATAAATATACATATATTAATTAAAACAAGATCATGGAGATGTTGACCTGATTCGAAGAACAACAACTAAATTGCTATTATTTTGATGTGTGCTCACACAAATAAGTATTTATCATTATGTTAGAAAAAATTTATTTGTACCGGGTGTTTACATTAAGCCAATGCAAAATACATTATAACGTGCTATATATTTAAAAACATGGCATGAATGTATTGGCTTGGTGTAAAAACCCGGTGCGGATAAATTTTATCCCACTATGTTCCTATGTAGTACTTCCTTTGTAGACACGTAATTTTTTACAGAACATAAAATTTTACACCATTTTAGAGCTTAAATATTTTTTAAATCTAAATTAAATATTTTGACATTTATCTTTTCTTATTAAGTTTATTTTAAAAGATTTGAAAACAACAAAAATAGAATCATTTTTTAAGATAAGTTTTATTTTCACGTGTTTAAAACAAGAAAGAAAACTTACAAAAAAAATATGTATTCTTTTAATTTAGATTTTACTAATAAGCCATTGTTTCTTAATTTTAGATTGATTCTTTAACTTTTTAGTTCAAATTAACTAATTTAATTTATAGATATAATTTAGAAAATAAAAAATAGCCTAAATTACCCAGCTACCCCAACTCCTCCTCACACCACTTCAATCCACTCACCACCCCCAAACCCCACACAATCAGACAACACACCCTTACCCCGCTTCCATACAAATTTCAACAACACAACACACACATACCCTACTCTATTATTAGTAATAACTACAACACGTACACCAACACGTACAGAAAAAAAATTAGCATCACTTCCAACAACACAAAATACACATAGATAACCCAAAAAAAAAAAAAAATCACGCCATAAAGAGGGAAAAGAAGGAAACATTCCATTTTATATTATTTTTGTTTACAATAATATCAAGTACCCCTAAATATATGTTGGAAATTTCAGAGATATACTTGTATCATACTAAAGTCTTACTATTTCTGAACTTATTTTATAAATAATTTTGTACCCCTTTTCGATCTACATGGCATCATCTTGTGGGCCCAACATGTGTTGACATTTTTTTTCAAACTAGTGTCATGTAGATAAAAAATGGATAGAAAATTATTTATAAAATAAAGTTAAAAAGATAATAAAATCTTAGTATAGTATATTTATGTCTCTGAGATTTCAAATATATATTGAGGGACGACTTATGTATTTTCCCTTTTTGTTTTAAAAAAGCCCATAACACAATCACCTTTTTTCTTTCATTTCTCATTACTCTGTGCAAGTACAAGACATATAGCTACATACAATCTACAAAAAATTTGTAAGTCTTTTAATCGACTTCAATCAAGATTCTGCGATACTCAAATTTACTTTATTTTTTAAACTTATTTATGAAATTTCGTGTAATTTATGATAAATTTTCTTATATTGTATTTTATTCATAACTTGATTGAAATGAATAATTTGTTAATTGTTATATCTTTAATTAATTAATGAAGTTAGCTTTTATTGATAATTATTTATTATTTATTTATTTTGTTTCTATTGGTGAGTTGTGAAATCTTAAACATGAATGAGTCGTGACATTATTCTGTCTTGATTTAGATAATAAAAATAGAGTAGGATAGTTAGGTTAAGAAATAAATAAATATATTATTTTAGTTTTATTTAATCAAACACAAATTAGATTATTTTAATAATTTATTTATTGTTTTATTGGATTAAAAAGTGTATATTTAATTTTAACATTAATTTTAAGAGCAATGAAAGTATTTTATAAAATATAAAATAAAAGATATAGAAATGATGTCAGGATTATATATTGTATACTCAACATTTAAGTTTATTTTTACTTTTTTTTTTAAATTTTTTATTTTACTTTATTTGGTTTTATGTATAAAGAAAAAATATTTGTTTTAAATGACTAGATGAGTTATAAACATGTTAAAAATATTTATTTCAATTAAGAATGTGGTTATATATAATTTTTTAGACAATAAAAGTACAGTGACGCAGCTTTTTACAAAATATAAATAACTTAATTAATTTAAAATAGAGATAATGCACAAGTACCCCTCAACCTATGTCCGAAATCTCAAAGACACACTTATACTATACTAAGGTCCTATCACCCCCTGAACTTATTTTATTAATAATTTTCTATCCCTATTCGGCTTACGTGACACTATCTTGTAGGCCCAACGCTGGTTGACTTATTTTTAAAGCTAGTGTCACGTAGATCGAAAATAGGTAGAAAATTACTTATAAAATAAGTTCGGGAGGGGGCGGGGTGATAGGACCTTAATATAGTATAAGTGTGTCTCTGGGATTTTGAGCATAGGTTGAGGGGGTACTTGTGCATTTTCCCTTTAAAATAAGATTAATAGACAATTATTAGGTGTGATGTGAAGAAAAATGTCTCTAAACGTCAAGATAAAAAATGCGGTTATGTATCTAGGTCGAAGTATAAGTCAATAAAAACAACCAACATTGGACCCACAAGATAGTGTCAGGTAGGCCAAAAAAGGATAGAAAATTATTAATAAAATAAGTTCAGAGAGGTAATAGGACCTTATTTAGTATAAGTGTGCCTCTGAAATTTCGAACATAAGTTCATGGATACTTGTGCATTATCCCAATAAAATAATACTGAAGATAGGAATTAAATAGTATGAGTTTTCGTATGTTCATATTTTGAAGTTATTTAAAAATTTATTTGACTCAAATTAATTTGACAATTAAATTATTATACTTTTATACGTGTTAGAAGTAAATTTAATATTCTTTTAAAATGTATAATATAATTCACATTTATCCATTTTTTATGAAATCACTATATCCATTCTTTACTTATTTCACCAAAAAGTCATATTCACACCATTCTTTTCGTGATCGTCTATCACTAGTAAATCCACAATCTTACCCCCTACTCCGCATCCCTTTTTTTTCTTTGCAAGTCGTCATCAAATATCATCATTATTATAAATTTTTCTTTCTCAAATTTTGTCATTTTTATAATGATTCTATAAATTTAATTTAAAAAAATGAAAGTTCATTAAAATAATGTTTTCATCGGAAGTTATTATCATTCAATAAATTAAAAATTAAAATACTACTGTTGAATAAAAAGCTAAACTAACAAAAAAAATCTATAATAGAAAATAAAATAAAAAGAGGTGCTCAAAATTATATATGTAGATTAATGTGTTTGTGGGAGAAAAAGAAAGTTTAAAGAACAAAGAGTGGGAAAAAAATGAAGGAAAAGCGAAAAGAGGTCCATAAACAATTAAATGTAAATATCTAATTCTAAAATAACACGTGGTTAATTTTCATTTTAATGTTGATTGTTTGCTCTTCGTTCGCGTTTATCAATATAAAAAAAATAAGAATATTTTTTATGTCAGACACATTATTTTTCTATTATAAAGAAATTTAGTTCAACTTTTTCCCATTGATTTTTCTTCAACGTCGCCACATATATCATTTTAAATTTCAAATTCTTCTTATATTAGGTTTATATTTATTGACCTATAATTTGTTGAATGTAGTCAAATCAAAATTGAATAAATAGGTAATCATAGTAGAACCAAAAAAATAAAAAAAAATATAAATTAAAAAGAATTTCAAAGTTTCTCAGTTTCAAAATTCAAGAGATGTTTTTATTTGTTATGAAAATAAAATAAATCAATCACTAGCGTTTCTAAGGAACAAACACTCTGCCATCTTATATTTCTTCGGAACAAACACTATAACAAGTATTTCTATTTTTTGTTACTAACTCATAAAAAAATATTTTCTGATGCAAATCGGGCTAAAAATAATAATATTTTTGTGATTCTATTTGATGATTATGTCAACGGGACACTCGCAGGACCCTTCTCGACAATGGGATTAGGAGGACCCTCCCACGTAATGTGATTTAGATTAGAAAGACCCTCCTCATAATGAGATTAGCAGGATCCTCTTGCATAATGGGATTTAGTTTAACAGGACTCTCCTACATAATGAAATTTAGATTAGCAGGATCTTGCTACATAATGGGATTTAGTTTAGCAGGACCCTTCTACATAATGAGATTTAGATTAGAAAGACTCTCATACATAATGAGATTTAGTTTAGCAGGACCCTCCTACTTAATGAGAACTAGTTATTTTCTCTTGGGATAAACATTTTCTACTCTAAGACTGTTATTTTTATTTTCTCCTAGGATAAACATTTTCTAGTCTGAGACCTTTATTTCCATTTTCTCTTAGAATAAACATTTTCTAGTCTGAGATGTTATTTTTTTTTCCTCTTAGGATAAACAGTTTCTAGTCTGAGACTTGCATTTTCATCTTTCTCCTAGGATAAACAATTTCTAATATGAGTTTATTTTTAAATTCACATTTGCTAATAACTCACAAAAAAGTTTCAGTGATATCTGGGCAAAATTTTAATTTATTTCTTTTCTTTTGATGGTTTTCAGGCTTTTTCAAGCGAAACATGGATTTGAAATTCAAGAACAAAGTTTCAACTCTTTTTCAAAATGATGAATCCCATGATAGCTAGAATCAGCTTATTCAATGCATGTAGCAGCCTGATTTCCTCACCTCTTTTTTTATTCAACTTCTGATCAAGAAAATATACAGTCATAAAAGAACATATTCAAATTGTCATTTTGAAGAATGCCAAAAATTCACTTTAAATGAAAAGTTAAGTATCAAATTCAATTCAAGATCAAGTTACTCAAACCAAAAATCAAGGTGATATCTGAAAGTGAAGACTAAAGAGAAGCTGCATAGATAGGAGCTTGTACTTTTATTTTCCTTTTGACTATTAGCTTTCATTTTTTTTTATGTAAGGATAGGAGTCGCGACCTAGAGCCTCACTTAACTTCCAACTCATCACCTTATTTCCTTGAATTACATGTAACTTGATTCCCTTATAGCCTGGGATATGTAGGCTGTTCAAAACAAGGGCTCGATCGCATATTTTGTTATTCTTACAATAACGTGTATTTATAAGGTTAATAAACAGAAACAGAAATAAGATGAAGCAAAAAAAATATAAAATACAAGAATTAATCCGAGTCCACAGAAACTACTGTGTGTCCTTAAGAAATTTAATCCCCTCACTGTACCCAAGGTTATGGATTAATTTCTCCCAAGATAAAACGGATTAAACCTGTTAAAGAAATAGCGGTACCTCAAACTTCTTTAACTTCAACGAACTTAAGAACAGCAACAAGTCACACAGACTCAGTCGATCGACACTTTGTTTTTTTTATTTGAGAGAAAATAAAATGCACAGAAAGAAAAAACTTTCAGTGTTTGAAAAATCGAAAATTGACTTCCTTTTATAGCCATTTTCAGCAAGAAACGTGTCTGTTCAGAGAACTCTGTTCAGACCCGTTTATTCCAGAAAGTTGTGTCTTTTGGAAAAAATAACAACTTTTCGAAAAAATGTGTCTGTTAGGAAAATAACTACTTTTTGGAAAGTAACGACTTTTCGGAATGTTACCGTTACCCGCAAATTTATAAGAGATAATATTAACAGGATTTATTTGATTTAACAAAAACTGATTAAATAAATTTTGTCCAAAAAATTTATCAATCAATCACATCAAAAGCCAAATCCAAAGCCAAAGCCAAAGCCGAGCCGAGCGAGCGACGACGACGACGGCGCGAGGGGGCTTCTTCTTCTTAGCTCTTTAAGAAGTAATGGAAGTGTTTCCTTCTATAAGGACAATAATTTTTATTTCTTTTGCCGATATGGGAGAAATGACTTTTCATTTGCACTTTGCAAATGACTTTTCATTTTCCCTCCAAAGTAGTTCCCTCACTTTTCATATTCTCTCTTTTCTTTTCCCATTCACACTTGCTAAAACCCAACAATCCCCCACATGAATGGGGAAGGCTATTGTTAAAACATATGCATGAAAAAACGTGTGTGTCTTGTAGGTAAAGGTTAATCGCATCTGGATAAGTAGGTTTCCCTTTAAACTTTCCGTAGTGAACATATATCGGATATACTCGGTCAATCGGTAGATTTGATATCTTTGAACCGTCGAGCTTTGGTGTATACCTAGACAACATATGTCACACAATCAACCCTTGAACTGTTCTTAGTTCTCATTGTTTTGTTCGTTTCAGCCATGAACACATCTTGGATAGTAAGTGCTTAAAGAACTGGCCTTACCGGATTCTCCTTGAAGCGGCTTACACTTCACACTTACATAGGTGATTTCTAAATGTGTTATCCCATAGATACACCATTTGATATTCCCTGTATCAAACTTAGAAACCATTAAAAAGTCCTTATGTCTTTATCCTGGTTACTAAACATTGTCTCATCATGAGAATGGACCATAAAATAATAATAATTTTTTCTTTTCCTTTGACAATGTTGAACCGTCATCAATGACTTTGTTTTATCTCCTTGAACCTAGATCTTGGGATCTCCAGTCTTCTAGGTAGAGTTACCGCCACGATGACTTGTTCTCGGCCATAGTCCCATTCCCGTCGATGATTTCTCAACTCCCTCTCTATTTAGGCCTTTTGTAAGTGGATCCGACACATTATCTTTTGACTTCACATAGTCAATTGTGATAATTCCACTAGAGAGTAGTTGTCTCACAGAGTTATGTCTTCGTCTTATGTGACGAGACTTGCCGTTATACATAATGCTTCCAGCCCTTCCTATTGCAGCTTGACTATCACAATGTATGCATATAGGGGCCATTGGTTTGGGCCAAAATGGAATATCTTCTAAGAAATTCCGGAGCCATTCAGCTTCTTCACCTGCCTTGTCTAAAGCAATGAATTCAGACTCCATTGTAGAGCGAGCTATACATGTTTGTTTGGATGATTTCCAAGATATTGCTCCTCCACCAATAGTAAAAACGTATCCACTTGTGGATTTTGTTTCAGTTGACCCAGTAATCCAATTTGCATCACTATATCCTTCAAGAACGGCTGGATATCTGTTGTAATGTAAAGCATAGTTTTGAGTGTCATCTAAGTATCCCAAAACTCTCTTCATTGCCAACCAATGATTATGATTAGGATTACTTGTGTATCGACTCAGTTTACTGATAGCGCAAGCTATGTCTGGTCATGTACAATTCATGACATACATTAAGCTTCCCAATACGCTAGCATAGTCCAATTGAGACTGACTTTCACCTTTATTCTTTGCAAGATGAAGATTTACATCAATTGGAGTCTTTGCCCTTTTAAAATTCAAAAATTTGAATTTTTCAAGTATCTTTTGAATATAATGAGTTTGAGACAATGCTAGACCGTTAGGAGTTTTAAGAATTTTAATTCCTAATATCACATCAGCAACTCCTAAATCTTTCATATCAAACTTACTAGCAAGCATACGCTTTGTAGCTTTTATATTAGCAATGTCTTTGCTCATTATAAGCATATCATCTACATATAGGCATAAAATAACTTCCTGATTTGGAGTATCTTTAATGTAAACACATTTATCACATTCATTGATCTTAAATCCATTTGACAACATGGTTTGATCAAACTTTGCATGCCATTGTTTTGGTGCTTGTTTTAGCCCATAAAGTGACTTAATAAGTTTGCACACTTTCTTTTCTTTACCAGGAACTACAAAACCCTCAGGCTGTTCTATGTAAATTTCCTCTTCAAGCTCTCCATTTAAGAAGGCTGTTTTCACATCCATTTGATGAATTTCAAGACCGTATACTGCAGCTAGTGCAATTAACATCCGAATTGATGTAATCCTAGTCACTGGCGAGTATGTGTCAAAATAATCAAGACCTTCTTTTTGTCTAAAACCTTTGACAACAAGTCTTGCTTTATATTTGTCAATAGTTCCATCGTCTTTCATCTTCCTTTTAAAGATCCATTTTGAACCCAAGGGTTTGTTCCCTGGAGGAAGATCAACCAACTCCCAAGTATGATTGCTTAAGATTGATTCAATTTCACTATTAACAGCCTCCTTCCAAGAGGTTGAGTCGCTAGACAACATTGCTTCCTTGAATGTTTGAGGCTCACTTTCAAGAAGAAATGTTACAAAATCTGATCCAAATGAAGTAGATGTCTTTTGACGTTTACTGCGTCTTGGACTTTCTTCATTTTGTTCATTCTCTTTTGGTTCTTCTCTGGGTTGTTTAGATCCCCCACTAGATGACTCAAGTCTAGTTTTATACGGATAGATATGTTCAAAAAATTCAGCACTATCTGATTCCATTACCGTATTATCATGAATATCCGGATGTTCGGACTTATGAACCAAAAATCGACATGCCTTACTGTTTGTGGCATATCCAATGAATACACAATCCACAGTCTTAGGTCCTATTTTTACCCTCTTAGGTATAGGAACTTGGACTTTGGCTAGACACCCCCACACTTTGAAATATTTCAAATTGGGTTTTCTACCTTTCCATTTCTCATATGGAATTACATTTGTCTTTGAGTGAGGCACTCTGTTAAGTATCTGATTTGCTGTAAGGATAGCTTCCCCCCACAAGTTCTGTGGTAAACCTGAACTTATAAGTAATGCATTCATCATTTCTTTTAAAGTTCGGTTTTTTCTTTCTGCAATTCCATTAGACTGAGGAGTGTAGGGAGCAGTAGTTTGATGGATTATTCCATTTTCTAAACATATTTCTGCAAATGGAGATTCATATTCTCCACCTCTATCACTTCTGATCATTTTGATCTTTTTATCTAACTGATTTTCAACTTCAGTTTTATATTGCCTAAATGCATCTATTGCTTCATCCTTACTATTTAGCAAATAGACATAACAATATCTAGTGCAATCGTCAATAAAAGTTATGAAATACTTTTTCCCACCACGTGATGGTGTTGACTTCATGTCACAAATATCAGTGTGAATCAATTCTAAAGGATTTGAATTCCTTTCAACAGATTTATAAGAATGCTTAGCATACTTAGATTCAACACAAATTTGACATTTTGATTTATTGCACTCAAATTTTGGCAAAATATTTAAGTTAATCAGTTTTCGCAAGGTTTTGTTATTAACGTGTCCCAAACGTTCATGCCATAAACATTTAGACTCAAGCAAGTAAGAAGAAGCAAAATCTTTATTCATATCAACTGCAATTACATTGAGTTTGAAAAGGCCATCACTAAGGTAGCCTTTTCCTACATACATATCATTTTTGCTTACTACTACTTTATCAGAAACAAATACACATTTAAATCCATTCTTGGTCAGAACTGGAATTGAAACTAAATTCTTTCTCAATTCTGGAACATATGAGACCCTATTCAAAGTCACCACCTTGCCTGATGTCATCTTTAATAGGACTTTGCCAGTTCCTTCCACCTTTGCAACAGCGGAGTTTGCCATAAACAATTTTTCATCTGTAAGTGCTGGAGTATATGATGAAAATAATTCTTTGTTGGCACAAACATGGCATGAGGCACCAGAATCTATCCACCATTCTCTTGGATTTCCAACCAAGTTACATTCTGAAAGCATTGCACAGAGATCGTCCATTTCTCCTTTGGATTCAGCCAAGTTTGCTTGATCCTTCTTTTTCTTGTCCTTCTTAGGACCCCGGCATTCATTAGCCCTATGACCATGTTTACCACAATTAAAGCAGTTTCCATTGAATTTCTTCTTAGGAGGATTGCTTTTTGGACCAGATGCTTTCTTTCTTTTCTTTAATTTTGTGGGATCTTCTTCAACAAAATTTACTCCAGATATTGCTGAATTACCACGTGACCTCTTTTCTGCAGCCTTATTATCCTCTTCGATTCTCAACCTTACTATGAGATCTTCAACAGTCATCTCCTTGCGTTTGTGTTTCAAGTAGTTTTTAAAGTCCTTCCACAATGGAGGTAACTTTTCAATAATTGCAGCCACTTGAAAAGCATCATTCACAATCAATCCTACATTAAAGGTTATGTGAGTATTAAGGGAAAACTTAATATTTCTAACATAGGCATTAAATAAATTTATACCTTCAGCAAGGAGATCATGGATTATGACCTGCAATTCTTGAACTTGGGTGACGACAGTCTTACTATCAATCATCTTATAGTCCAGAAATTTTTCCACAATGAATTTCTTCATTCCGGCATCTTCTGTTTTGTATTTCTTTTCTAAAGCATCCCAGAGTTCTTTTGAGGTTTTGGCATTGCTGTACACATTGTACAGATCATCTTGCAGACCACTCAAAATATAATTTTTACACAAAAAATCTGAGTGTGTCCATGCTTCCGTTACCAAGAATCGTTCATCAGCCGGAGTTTCATCTGACATAACAGGAACATTCTCATTGATGAACTTCTGCAGACTCAACGTAGTGAGATAGAAGAACATCTTTTGCTGCCATCTCTTAAAGTCGACTCCAGAAAACTTTGCAGGTTTGTCAGCCGGTGCTAAGGCAGCATTTGAACGATTATGTGCAACCGTTGTTGTTGCAGCACTTACTATTCCAGCATTTGTTTGACTTGAATTAGTCATTTTTTTTCTGTCACAAATGGCAGATAAATTAAGTATTTAAAATACTAACAGTAAAGAACAAATCTTTACACAAACTATTTTTGATTTAACGATAAAGTTTTTATGTTCTTTTAATCGTTAATCGAATGAATTTTAAAAATCCAAGCAGAGTAGAAAACCATAAAGGTTTTAATCTCCAGAAACCTCAAATATAGAAACTGTTAAATTTCTTAAGATTGTTATTCTCACAATAACGTGTATTTATAAGGTTAATAACAGATGCAGAAATAAGATGAAGCAGAAAAAATATAAAATACAAGAATTAATCCGAGTCCACAGAAACTTGTCACGACCCAAAACCGAGCCGCGACTGGCACCCAATGCCTACTTTGCGCCGCTAAAAGCTTTTCTTGAATAGATCTCACCTTCTCTAATGAATCCCTCAAAAGGTCAGTACCCCAAGGTCTAACCTCAAATGCATCAAACCACCCAATGGGAGACCTACATCTCCTACCATACAATGCTTCAAATGGGGCCATGTCAAT
>NC_028643.1:65288775-65316326 GCF_001406875.1 Solanum pennellii | reverse complement strand
CTCACTGTACCCAAGGTTATGGATTAATTTCTCCCAAGATAAAACGGATTAAACCTGTTAAAGAAATAGCGGTACCTCAAACTTCTTTAACTTCAACGAACTTAAGAACAACAACAAGTCACATAGACTCAGTCGATCGACACTTTGTTTTTTTTTATTTGAGAGAAAATAAAATGCACAGAAAGAAAAAATTTTCAGTGTTTGAAAAATCGAAAATTGACTTCCTTTTATAGCCATTTTCAGCAAGAAACGTGTCTGTTCAGAGAAATCTGTTCAGACCCGTTTATTCCAGAAAGTTGTGTCTTTTGGAAAAAATAACAACTTTTCAAAAAAAATGTGTCTGTTAGGAAAATAACTACTTTTTGGAAAGTAACGACTTTTCGGAAAAGTAACGACTTTTCGGAATGTTACCGTTACCCGCAAATTTATAAGAGATAATATTAACAGGATTTATTTGATTTAACAAAAACTGATTAAATAAATTTTGTCCAAAAAATTTATCAAATCCAAAGCCGAGCCGAGCGACGACGACGGCGCGAGGGGGCATCTTCTTCTTAGCTCTTTAAGAAGTAATGGAAGTGTTTCCTTCTATAAGGACAATAATTTCCATTTCTTTTGCCGATATGGGAGAAATGACTTTTCATTTGCACTTTGCAAATGACTTTTCATTTTCCCTCCAAAGTAGTTCCCTCACTTTTCATATTCTCTCTTTTCTTTTCCCATTCACACTTGCTAAAACCCAACATATTTTTCTTTCAAATAAAAGTCCGATCAAAATTTATCGCTTTACACAATTTTTAGAGCTTAAATATTTTATAACTCTAGATTAGTTTTTTTTTTAAATCTTATTTTGTTAAATTTATTTTAAAAGATTTGAAAAAACAAAAATAGAATCACTTTTTAAAGTAAGTTTATTTTCACGTGTTTAAAAAAGAAATGAAAATTTAAAAAAAATATGTATTCTTTTAGTTTAGATATGACTTTACTAAATAAGCCAATATTTTCTTAATTTTCGATTGGCTATTAAATTTTTTAGTTCAAACTAATTAATATATATATTTTAAAAAATAGCCTAAACTATCCCACAACCCTAACTCACCCTCACCCCACTTCAGTCCACTTACCGCCCACACTCCACACAATTAGACAACACACCCTCACCCCACTTCCATACACACGTACATCCAAATTTCAACACACAACACACACATATACTACTATATTAATACTACTAGATAGACACCGCTCGTGTCAGCACGAGCCCAACTCTTAATATTTCATGTAGTGAATGGCTATATAGTCATTTGGTGACAAGTCAGACGATAGCCATCAAAGTAATTAAAAAAAGAGTAAAATAACACATGAAGAATATACAGTTAAAATTGCATAAGTTTATATGATTGGTATAGTGGAAATCATATATGTGAAATGTTCGAAAATGACATACAAATCTTTTTTTAAAAAATTATGTACAAGTGTGGTACAAGCCAAATAATAGTGTCTTCTTGTGCTTCTCAACAACTTTTACTCCATAGGTCTTCCTAATTCCTCGAGCTTCTTAGCCAGATCAATCCAGACTTCTTTCTCTAGAAAGCTGGTACATCAATATTTCTTTTACAATTTAAAGACACTGTATAAGAACCATACAAACATAAAATAGCAAACCAACTTTCACTGTCAGTTGCTTATTCCTTCGCTCATTTAATTCTGTGCATAATTTCAGTGAATATTGATTTGACATGTTTTTATGTTCTGAATTATGCATATCATCACTCATTTTACTTGATAAGAATCTAGTTGAGTAAATAGAAGTATTGATATCATTGCTGATTTTATACCAACCAAAAAAATTCAAATCATATCAAATGAATTAAGCTCATCCTAACCATAACCATTTCTCTCGACACTTCTACGCCTTCTACCTCTCTCCATTGCTTACTTGAAAGAGGGAATGACGGAGTGAGAAACTTCAAACCTGAAAATTTAGAATGAAGAGTGCATTCGCGCTCTTTAATTGAACCTTATACATCATTTTTGAGAAAATTGAAAAATAATTGAGATGTATGCAGAAATTTTAGTGTTATAGATTTAGTACTATTTCAGACTCATGATTCCTTTTTTTAAAAACAAAAATTTAACATGTGAGGCTCGCAAGCCTCTTTTAGACTCGGGAGTCGGATCAACATGACAGAATATTCAGATAGAGAGGGAAATTTAAGGCTTGTAAAACAAAATCATAAAAGCAAGATGGTATGAAAACTACTATTTTACTAACTGCAATGATCATACTAATAACATGAATCAAGAGATAAATTACAATACAATTTTTTTTATTAGACTTTGTAAGAATTAGAGAGTCAAGTGCATTTCAGGTGTAACCCCTTCTTTTATTAAAACAACTGAAAATAAGGCGACACATTGCTTTTCCTGTAAGTTAACAAATTAAGGTTATCAAAAACTCTCAAAAACAGCATATAACTTGTTTCCATTAATCACATGTAAAGAAAGCTATACAACGTAGACAACATCCATAGTTAATTAGATCCTAAATATTAAAAAACCATTACCCTCACTCTCCTCTACACACAACTTCATTTTAACTCTTATAATATCCAAGCCTGAACTAAAGGCCTAACCTTTGCGGAGGCTCTAACATTACAAATAAAAGCAATAGTTCTAATAATTCTATCTACTCTTTTTGTCCTATGCTCAAACACTCTTTGATTCCTCTCAATCCATAGCGCATAGACAGCTTCAGCATAAATCATTCTGAAACTCTAAGCCCTTATAGTTCTCTGGTTTGCATTTTTCAGAATCCAGGCAAGGTGTTGCTGCAAGTCACCACCTATGTCATAGTACATCTGCATCCTAAGTAGCAAGGTCATCCCATAAGCTTATGTATAAGGACACTTCACAAACAAGTGATCTCGTGTTTCATTTTCATTTTAACATAACAGACATTGTGGCTCTACCTGGCTTCCCATTTCAGCGACCTGCCTTTTGTGAGCAACTTAACTTGCATTTGTAACCACATAATAAATACAACCTTCGACCGAGTAGTAGTACTGAACATGAAGAATTTTCAGGGCACCCTCGTACCAACAGAACAAGTCTCGCTCTTTTAACATCATACTTTCCTTGCAATTATTCAAAACAACTTGTTATTTGGCTCAACTTTTGCAATATGTGTCTTTAAGAAAATTAATCAATTAGACTATGATACCTAACACCCTGCACCATTGAAAAGAGCATCAATGTCCATTAAAATAATCCCCCTTCAAAAAAAGTAGATACCTATAAATTTCATATTTTTCAAAATAAGGTGTGTCAAAAGTGGGGCAATATTTTTCTAACAAAAATACACATGTCTCATAATTTTTTTTTATCAATATTATCCAATAGAAGTAAATAATATACATGAATGACAAACGAGTATATTGTAAAATAACATCAACCAAAAGGAAAAAAAGAAACTGAACGTGATATAATTTTTTCTGGCACAACAACAGAACACTTGGTGCATCAAATATCTCAAACAATAATATTGAAAAGAGTGTAATTCATGCAGTTCGAGCTAAATGAATTATAATCAAGTCGTTAAATGTTGGCAAGTCATTTATCTTCCAATTTTACTTACTTTTTCTTGAATACCTGCAAACTTAGAGTTTCAAATACGTTCAGACAGTGAACTATTTATTTTAAATTAAGTGAAGAATAGAATAGAATAAAAATAGTTTGTAGCAATATAATGTTCAAATTTAGGAAAAAAAATAAAGAGTATAAATTCAAAACATGCATCTACAGTTTGTGAATGTAGAAGAACTAATAGACCTAGCAAAGCTAATGTTTGTTAACAGAGAAAGAATATTTGAAAACTCACGTTTGAGAAAAAAACAAGGTTTTAAACACAAGAGAAGTCAGTGTACTTTAAAAGAACGCTCCTTATCCATGACGATGAAATTAAGACAAAGTGAATTCTGAGTAATCAAAGGAAGACATGTGTTATGCTTGTACATGTGTCTTGAATAGAGTGAATCCTCATATGGCACCAAAATATTTGCAATGCAACAAATAGTACAAATTTTAATAGCTATGTTCCTACACCCAACTTTCATTTCTAAATAAGGCTAAAATAAATTAAAATAGACTAATTACGTTATAAATGTTATTGATTGAATCGTAGCAACATATATAAAATAAAGATCTTTTATAGAGATAATGCACAAGTACCCCCTCAACATATGCCCGAAATCTCAGAGACATACCTATACTATACTAAGGTCCTATTACCCCCTGAACTTATTCTATTAATAATTTTCTATCCCTTTTCGGCCTACGTGACACTATCTTGTGGGTTCAAGGCTGATTTACTTTTTTTTCAAGTTAGTGCCACGTAGGCCAGAAAGGGGAAGAAAATTACTTATAAAATAAGTTCGGGGGGGGGGGGGAAATAGGACCTTAGTATAGTGTAGGTGTGTCTCTGAGATTTCGGGCATAGATTGAGGGGATACTTGTGCGTTTTCCATATTTTATATCATCCGACATCACTTATAATTACAAACACTAAAATATACAATTACATGATCGAGAACCACGAAAGACAAAGCAGAAGCTCAAAAAAGACTCCAAATCTAACACGTAAGACTCAAAATAGATGATAATATACACTACTATGAATAATTTCTTTAATTGCGATCATCCTGCACATCTAGAACATCCATTTTACCTTTTCAATTACAATGAAAAGGCCATCATATAACTCTTAATTCTTCATAATTAGCAATTCAGCGTTTTAGAATGACATATGAGTATATTGTAAAATAACATCAATCAAAAGGCAAAAAAAAATAAATTGAATGTGATATAATTTTTTCTGGCACAACAAAAAACACTTTATGCATCAAATATCTATAATATTGAAAAGAGTGTAATTCATACTATTCGAGCTAAATGAATTATAATCAAGTCGTTAAATACTGTCAAGTCATTTATCTATAAATTTTACTTAATTTTCCCATACCTGCAAACTTAGAGCTTTAAATACACTCAGACAGTGAACAATTCATTTTAAGTTGAGTGAAGAATATAATAGAATAAAATAGTTTGTAGCAATATAATGTTCAAATTTAGAGAAAAAAAAGGCTTAAGTCAACAGCAGCCCCTTGAAGTTGTTCGCATAATTCACTTAGAAACCTCAACTAAGACTAGTACCAATTGAACACTTTTACCTATACAAAAACCATTCCTATTAGACATTTTTTGATAATCAGCAAAAAATGTGAAGAGTTTGTGATACATATGCGGTGACGTGGCAAAATGACTAATTAAAAAATAACATTTGGCATTGGGCCCCGAAAATTATTAAAACACACACATTTAATATCTAATTTTTTAAAAAATATAAAAAAATAAAAATGCCAACCTATTCTACCCACCCCACCCCATCCCAACCCCCTTTCATTTTCATCTTCTTCCCCAAAACACATTTTTTCTCAAATTACAAAATCTTATTCTTTTCAAATAACTTTAAGATTAATATATATATATANTACATCGATGACAAAATCTTTATTCGAAAATTGTGATAAATAAATATCGGCTAACTTTTTTTATACGTAAAAATCATTATCTTCTTTCATCTTCTTCATGTTTGTTTCTTATTTTTATGAAATTTGAAATAAATCATACGAGACTTTCTTTCAAATCTGAATCTTCATAGTTGATTTTCATTTATCTTCATATTTGGAAGATATAAATTTTTGTATATAAAAAAGAAAAAACTAATAATTTTGGAGCTAAAATGAAGAAAGTTTTGTAAACCAAACTATGAAGAAGATGATAGGTAGGGAGTGGGATGCTTTTCTTTTTTTAAAAAAGTGCCAATAAAAGAAGAAAAATATTTTTTAAGTTAATTATAATGTCAATTGCCAATAAAAGAAGAAAAAATGTAAAAAAAACAACACTATTTTAAGTTTTTTCATGCGCTTCAGGAAAGTGCAATACACATTTTTTGTCATATCAGCATTTTGTGTCTAATAGGTAGATGTTTTGAACAATTTAAGTGTTCAATAGGTACAAGTCTTAGTTGAGGTGTCTAAGTGAATTATGCGGACAACTTTGAGGGGCGGTCGATGACTTAAGACAAAAAAATAAATAGTATAAATTCAAAACATGCATCCGCAGATAAAAAATTTGTGAATGTAGAAGAACTAATAGACCTAGCAAAGCTAATGTTTGTTAACAGAGAAAGAATAATTGAAAACTCACGTTTGAGAAAAAAAGAAGGTTGTAAACACAAGAGACATCAGTAAACTTTAAAAGAACGCTCCGCAGCCACGGCGATGAAATTAAGGCAAAGTGAATTCTGAGTAATCAAAGGAAGACATGTGTTATGCTTGTACATGTGTCTTGAATAGAGTGAATCATCATATGACACCAAAATACTTGCAATGCAGTAAATAGTACAAATTTTGATAGCTATGTTCCCACACCTAACTTTCATTTCTAAATAAGGCTAACATAAAAAAAAAAATAGACTAATTACGTTATAAATGTTATTGATTGAATCGTAGCAACATATATAAAATAAAGATATTTTATATAATCCGACATCACTTATAATTACAAATACTAATAGACATAATTACATGATCGAGAAAACACGAAAAACAAAGCAAAAGCTCAAAAAAAGACTCCAAATTTAACACTTAAGACTCAAAGTAGATGATATTATACACTACTATGAATAATTTCTTTAATTGCTATCATCTTGCACATGTAGCACATCCATTTTACCTTTTCAATTACAATGAAAAGGCCATCATATGACTCTTAATTCTTGATAAATAGCAATTCAGCTTTTTAAGGCTCATCCGCAATCATCCTTCGCCAGATCATGCTCACCATGTAATTATAGAGTCCAATGTAAGATCATGGAGGATTGAAAATCCAAAAATTCAAGTTGACATTTATAACCATTAACCATTGTGTTAGTTTCTCTATATAAATATCACCATGTTGGATGTTCCTAAAATCACAATTACTAATCATCTACATGTAAGGTATTCTAATAAATCAAATGACCAAGATATGGAAGAACTCATTATATGTAGCTTTCAAGAAAGAAATTTAAATAAGCATAATACATAAATATGACCTTCAACTTTAGTTGTGGACAAGTAGACATTTAAACTTGTATAAAATTGAACAAATTGACATATACATTCTAATTTTTCAGTTATACTTAGCATAGTGAGTCCTCACATTGAAAAGACTTCTAATGGCAGTTTACAATATAGTGAGTTATCCTATACTTGGCAGATTTTTCTNCTAAAGTAAATGTGTTCAATGCTTAAGACATTAATGTTGTAATCGTCATGCTTAGCTCATCAAAAGCATGTATTTTCTTAATTGTACTTATAGTCACTTAAATTTATAAAATGTAAATTTATAAAGTTGTTTGGATTATATTAAATTAATGAATATATTAGTCCAAATAAATATTATAGATTAATATAATTGATTTAATTATTTAAATTCAGATAAATATGAATTTAATTAAAGTCCGCTCCATAAAGCCCATATGATATTTCACTTAAATCTGATTGACCGAAGGGAGTCCTGTTCCAACCGCAACTCCTCTATTCTAAAACTATAAATAGAGGTCTCATAATTCAGAAAAAGAGGAGAAAGAAAATTCTAAACAAGAAGCTAGAGAAAATTTGTGGTACAAACGCCATTTAATTCTCTACAAAGCTACAAGTTTAAGAATTCAAGCATTTAAGTTCAAGAACGATCAAGATCAAGACTATCAAATTCAAGAACAAGCTCAAAGCCCTTGAATTCAAATAAAAGTCAAGATCAAGATAAAGTTCAAGTTCATTAGAGATTCAAGAACAAGCTTTAAAGCCCTTGAATTTATATTTGAAAAGGCTAATTCAGAGGAATCATAGAGATTGTAACACTCGCATTTGAAATAATAACAGCGATTATTGCTATAATCTTCCGTTCTTGATTATTGTTTTGTTGACGCGAATTTTATTATCTACAGTACTGCACAAGGTTAAACATCAAACAGGCAGAAAAAACAATCACAAGCAAGAATATATAACTGAATTGGATATAAAACACAAAATCAGTAGCAAATAATGTGGAAATTCCAAGTCTCAACAACTACAAAATGCATAATGAAGACAATAAAGGTAAACATCAATCGGGCAAAAGAACAATCACGAGTAAGAATATATAAATGAAATGCATTTAACACAAAATCAGTGATAATTAGTTTTAAAATACCAAATCTCAGCAACTACAAAATGTATAATGAAAGACAGTAGAATTTAAATACCAAAAGAATCACAACCAAGAAGATATAACTATACTGCATATAAAACATAAAAGCAGAAACAATCACGGACAGAGTCTGGTCTTTGAAATTTCGTCATCAAATTGATGCATCAGCTCGGACTCGAATCATTCACCTCTGATTTTCCACCAATCACTCTTCCCCTCCAAAAATGTAATACCTCCGTTTCCAAGTCTGTTCTTCTCCTTCTCTGCTAAAAGTGAGAATAGAGAGAATTAAAAATTAAAAAAGTAAAAAAGAACCAAAGCAAAATTATTGAAAAATAGAAGAGGTCGACATACGTAGTACATGTGTTTATTTTCTAGTGAATATGACTCAAATGGTTCAGTACAACTAACAGATTTTCTTGTACAACTCTAGAGTGCAGTGTTGGTACACCCACACTCTCATTTCTAAATAAGGGGATAACATACACACCTACACATACAGAAAAACAAACAGGAGAAGAAAAAAAAATCAGCTATCACTTGCAACAACACAAAACACATAGAAAATTAAAAAAATCATGCCAGAAAAGAGGGGAAAAAAGGAAACATTCCATTTTATATCATTTTTCTTTCAAAACAACCATAAAACATTCACCTTTTTTTTTCCATTTCTATTACTTTAGTACAAGTACAATATATATACCTACATACAGTTTACAAATGTTTTATGGGTGTTTTAATCGGGTTTCAATTAAGATACTGTGATACTCAATTTCACCTTATTTTTTAAATTTATTTATAAAATTTGGTATAATTTATGATAAGTTTTCTTATATTTTGTTTTATTTATAACTTGATTGAAATGAATAATTTGTTAACTGTTATGTCTCTGTTTAATTAATGAAGTTAGCTTTAATTGATAATTATTTTTATTTATTTATTTTGTTATTATTCGTAAGTTGTGATCCCTTAAACATGAATGGGTCATGACATTATTATTATCTTGATTTAGATAATAATAATAATAATAATAATAATAAAAATAATAAAAAAGTAGGATAGTTAGGATAAAAAATAAATATATAAATTATTATTGTTTTATTTAATGAAACACAAATTAAATTATTTTAATAATTTGTTATTGGTTTATTGGATTAAAAAGTGTATGCTTAATTTTAACATTAATTTTAAGAGTAATAAAAATATAAGATAAAAGATATCGAAATGATGTCAGAATTATATATTGTATACTCAACATTTAGGTTTATTTGACTTTATTTGGTTTTATGTACCAAAAAAAATATTTGTTTTAAATGACTAGATGAGTTATAGGCATGTTAAAAATATTTATTTCAATTAATAATGTGATTATATATCTTTTTTGAGATAGTAAAAGAGACTCAAGGATACGGTGACGCATCTTGTTTAAAAATATAAATAACTTTATTAATTTAAAATAAGACTAATAGACAATTATTAGGTGTGATGCGAAGAAGACAAAAAAAGCAGTTACATATCTAAGTCGAGACCAAATAAAAGTTCTACAATAAAAATATTAGCGAAATTTTAGTATATAAAATATATCCAAAAATAGTTAAGAAAAGTATAAGTCAATAAAAACGACCGCGCTAGAACCGTGAGACTCGAGAGATGATTAATACCTTTCCTTCGGTGAATATAATTCCTTACTCGAATTTCTAGTTCGCAGATCACATAAAGAGTCATTTTAGTATCTAAGTCGAGACCAAATAAAAGTTCTAAAATAAAAATATTAGCGAAACTTTAGTATATAAAATATATCCAAAAATAGTTAAGAAAAGTATAAGTCAATAAAAACGACCGCGCTAGAACCATGAGACTCGAGAGATGATTAATACCTTTCCTTCGGTGAATATAATTCCTTACTCGAATTTCTAGTTCAAAGATCACATAAAGAGTCATTTTAGTATGATGGGGAATTAAGCAAAAATGTGACTTGGAACACCATAATTCAATTTTAAGATACGACTCTAAAAGATAAAAGTAATTTCTAGTCAATATCGTCACTTTAATTGAAAAAATCCTTATGCCGGTAAAAAAAAAGGAATGTAACATCCTTTGTGCACATTTATTTAATCATAATATTATAAATAAATAAATTATTTTATTATATAATTTAAAAAATTAAAAAAAATTATTTTTTATTCATAATTATACTAATTTTTCTCAAAAAAGTATAACCAAATTATCCCTTTTTTGGTTGAAGCAAAAGTGTGTCACAAGTTTACACATTTAAAGAATTCATAGCATATTGAGCTTGTTCCATCAGATTGATCCACATACAGAAATCCTTTTGTTAATTTTTGGAAGAAGACATTAAATATTCTATTGGAAGAGTTATAATTAAGATAAGTAATATTGAAGATAGGAATTTAATAGTATAAGTTTTCGTATGTTCATATTTTGAAGTTATTTAAAAAGTTGCTTTTAAATTCAAATTAATTTGATAATTAAATTATTATACTTTTATACGTGTTAAAAATAAATTTAATATTAATTTAAAATGTATAATATGATTCACATCCGTTCATTTCTTATAAATGTTGGGAATTAAACACACAACACACACAAATAATCTAGAGAAAAGAGAAACGGAACACAAACGGGACACACAAGAATTTAACGTGGTTCGGTTTCCCTACTCCACGACTGTAACAGGAGGATTTTATTTCACTTGTGCTACTCTGGAATTACAAATACAAGGATCATATTTATAGGAAAGCCAAATGGTTAACCTAGGGTTTCAGTAATGGGTCGGGCCGGCTCACAAGCCTCCACAAAGCCCAACAATCTCCCACTTGGAGGCTTGAAGAATTTCAACTGTCATCCACTTAGAACACTTGTATGTCTAGTAATCTTTTTCAACTCTCTCCTGCTACAGCGGCCTTCTCATCAGTCAACTGAAAGGCCCGTTGAAGCTCCCCGAAGCTTCAACACATCAGTCACGGCTGAAACTGCCCTTGACTCGTCCTCGGTCCCTACCGGCTCCCACTTGAGACACGAACTGCCGGATCCTAGAACTCCCTGAGAACAAACACTCTCCATACTCAGCAAGATATTTTCTGGAGACGTATCAACAGCTGGAATACTGGTTCTCTTGACCCACTGTCTTCTAGGAGCCTTGGCTGAAGCACGGCCGGTGCTCCCACTGCCACAAACGCCTCTGACTGGTCTTCCTGAACCTTTCCTTGCTCGTTCATCCTGAATCTGACCTGTGGCTCTGGGTTTCTTTCTTGCAAAGACAACCTTCTTCTGCCCACGAGATTCTGTGAACCGGACTTTGTTTTTCTTCTGAACTGGGACGGTCACTCCCTCAGACGGTAATCCGACAATATACAACGATCCTCTTTTTGTTCCACGAGCCATGACAAGATTGCCCCTCACGACCTTCCACTGCCCATTTCCGAACTTCACATGATGTCCCTGTTCATCCAACTGCCTAACAGAAATCAAACTTTTCGTCAAGCTTGGAACAACTCTGACATCCTTCAAGGTCCAGAAACCGACTGGCGTCTTCAGCACCATGTCACCCATGCCCGTAACATCAAGAGCTCTATCGTCTGCAAGCCTTACCTTTCCAAAGTCTCCAATAACCAGATTCTGCAATGCTTCACTGCTGTGGGTAGCGTGAAAAGAAGCACCAGAATCCATGACCCAGGAATCCACATTGCTCTCCGCGCAACAGATAAACAAATCCTCGTTGACGCTGTCTTCTGCAATGTTGACTTGTTTGTCTTTCTGGCATTGATTCCTGAAATGCCCCACCTCCTTGCAGTTCCAACATGTTACACCTGAGCCATCCCGAGCCTTTGACTGACTCCTTCTTCGGTTCCTGCTCCCACTACCTCTGTTATTTCCTCTGCCTCTGACGACGTTTAGCATATCACCTGATGATTCTCCAGAACTCCTTCTTCTGACATCCTCGCCAAGAACG
The DNA here is from genome assembly GCF_001406875.1 of Solanum pennellii. Classification (NCBI taxonomy): domain Eukaryota; kingdom Viridiplantae; phylum Streptophyta; class Magnoliopsida; order Solanales; family Solanaceae; genus Solanum; species Solanum pennellii. The sequence goes on along the minus strand of NC_028643.1, from coordinate 65,304,061 downwards.
AGATCACGAATCTTCTCAAAGGTGAATCCATTAGGTCCCACTGAACTGGCAACTGCTGTAACCGTTCCGGACCAACTGTCAGGCAATGATGATAACAGTAGTAAAGCTTGAACTTCATCATCGAACTTAATGCCAACTGACAAAAGTCTGGCTAAGATCGAATTCAATGAGTTGATGTGCTCGGTAACTGAACTGCCTTCCTTCATCTTTGTGTTCACCAACTCTCTAATCAGAAAAATTTTGTTTGCTGCAGATGGCTTCTCGTACATGTTAGACAAGGCTTCCAAGATGCCTTTCGCTGTCTTCTCCTTAAGAATGTTGAACGCAACATTCTTGGTCAACGAGAGTCGGATAACTGACATAGCTTTCCGATCCAAAACTGCCCACTCTGCATCAGACAATTTTCCTTGCTTGTCACCCAACACTACGTCCAAATCTTTCTGAACCAGCAAATCTTCAATCTGCATCTTCCACCAACTGAAATCTGTACCATCGAACTTCTCAATTCGGAACTTCCCATCTTCTGCCATCTCAAAGGACTTCGGCAATTCCCTTAACGGCGTCTACAGACAGCGGGCGGCGATTTGGACGATGCTCACGATCTGGACGCTCGCGGCTGGATCTGAGGCTCCTCGACGCGGCGGCCAACGGAACGGCGCGACGGACAGCACACGGACGACGGCTGTTCGCACCCTGCGCGGTTCTCCTAGCCGGCTGCTGCTTGAGGTTACCCACACGGTAACGGCGGCTACTCCTCCCTGCACACAGTTCTTCACACAAGAACCCTAGGTGACAATTTCTCACAGTTTGTGTTACAATGTTGTTGAAACCTCGCTCTGATACCAATTGTTGGGAATTAAACACACAACACACACAAATAATCTAGAGAAAAGAGAAACGGAACACAAACGGGACACACAAGAATTTAACGTGGTTCGGTTTCCCTACTCCACGACTGTAACAGGAGGATTTTATTTCACTTGTGCTACTCTGGAATTACAAATACAAGGATCATATTTATAGGAAAGCCAAATGGTTAACCTAGGGTTTCAGTAATGGGTCGGGCCGGCTCACAAGCCTCCACAAAGCCCAACAATAAAATCATTATATTTCTCCTTTACTTATTTTACCAAAAAAATCATATTCACACCATTCTTATCGATTTGCTTTATGTCATTTCATTATCGTCTATCACTAGATAATCTACAATCTTACCACTCCCAACTTCTTTTTCTTTGCAAGTCATCATCAGATATCATCATCATTATTATTCTTATTATAAATTTTTCTTTCTCAAATTTTGTCAAATTTTACAACTGTTCTACAAATTTAGTAAAAAGAAGTGAAAGTGTTTTCATCGAAATAATTTATTATCATTCAATAGATTAAAAATAAAAATATCACTTTTGAATAAAAAGCTAAACCAATAAACAAAATTTATAATAGAGAATAAAATTAAAAAAGGGGCTCAAAATTATATATGTAGATAATCTGTTTGTGGGAGAGAAAGAAAGTTTAAAGAACAAAGAGTGGGAAAAAAAATGAAGGAAAAGCGAAAAAAGGTCCATAAATAATTAAATATAAATATCTAATTCTAAAATAACACGTGGTTTATTTTCATTTTAATTTTTTAATTGTTTACTCTTCATTCACGTTTATCAATATAAAATAATAAGAATATATTCTTTTTCTCGGACACATTATTTTTCAATATCCAAAAAATATAAAGAAATTTAGTTTACCTTTTTTTCTGTTGATTTTTCTTCCACGAGGCCACATATATCATGGTAAATTCAATTTCTTTTTTACATTAGGTTTATATTTATTTATTGACGTATAATTTGTTGAATGAAGTCAAATTAAAGTTGAATTAATACGTAATCATAGCAAAAATGTATGACTATTTTGTAGTATTTATTTTTGGAAAAAATGTCTGTATCTTGCCGTCTAGACAACAAGTCGCTTTAGTATTACTTTTATTTAATAATAATTAAAAAAAAAACTTTTTGTTCCCACTGTTTTCAAACCGACACACGCAAACTTAAATTTAAAGAAGACAATCACAAGAAAGTCTTCGTAGAAAAGAAAAGAATATCAACTAGGAATAAAAAAAGGAATTTTGAATTTTAATTTCAATTTACTAGTATTTCAGAGTGAATTGTTGAGGTTTATTTTATAGTTTAAAGTAAATAAATCATTATATTCAATGAATAATTGAAACTTTATCTTATAATTCAAAATAGATAAATTATTTAGATTTATCTTTCATTTTTAAGATATTAGCTTAAAAATAATCAAAAAGGTAAAAAATTATATCTTAACATTTTATTCTTAAAAGGATGTGTTATATTGAGACAATTTATTTTTCTCATCTTTATTTTTAAGATTTAGTTTGGCTTGACACAACTTTATTTTAAAACAAAGATTTTCAAAATTTATTCTTGTAAAAAATAAGAAATAGAAGGAAATGTATAATTAATAAATATAATTGTCTTGAATTCTGTGATATAAAATGAATATAATTATGATAAAAGGTGCATTAAGTAGTGTGAAATTATTCGTTGATTTTATAAAGGGGAGAATATTATTGGACATAGAAAAATTGTGTAGTGAACAATTATTGTTGTACAAAAGAAAATAGATTATATACTCCGCCTATTCATCTTTACTTGTGTAAGTAATATTTTATTTTGAAATGACTAATAATATTTGTCCAGTTTATAAAATCAAAGAATAAAATTATCACTTTAATGTTAATTTTTTTATTTTTTTAAAAAAAGAAATTAGAGAAATTTAATTTTTATACTATTATGTATTGTATGATTGGGCATAGTATAGCAAAGCTTATTGAAGGAAGTGGTGGCCCATTTATTGTAGAAAGCGACCGCTTCCATGGCTCCCTATTTTCTTGCTCCCTTCTTCATCTCTTACCATGTCTTGTTTTCACACCTAAAGAATATCCTAAAATTTTACCTACAAATTCCTCAATCTTCAAACCCCACTTGACAAAATTTTCTCCAATATCCATCAATAATATTCAAAGATTTGTCCTTTTCCCTGTTAAGTTTGTGGAGGGTTTTCAAGAATTCAATAAATGGAAACAGACAATCGGTTTTACTGTCGGAAACGGTCCAGGTTTCGTGTAATTTTCAATGGGCTTTGTTTGTCGGTATTGGTTGTTTTCTTCTTCCGTAGAGAAGATGTTGTTCAAAGTCCACTTTCCAAGAAATCGTTCAAGATTAGTGCTGTTAGAAAGGAAACGAGTTTGAGTTATCATCATTTGGGTGAAAGCAGGGATATCAAATTATGTGGTGGGTTGTATAAACATCAAGGTTATAGTACAAAATGTGACTACTTGAAGGCAAATCCTCATTGTAATTCAGGGGGTTTCTTGAATTATCTTTTCTTCTTTTACTGTACCTGTGAAGGTTTTAGTATTTTTGGATATGTCACTCTTGCTATTTGGTTGATTTCTTTGTTCTATCTTTTGGGAAATACTGCTGCTGATTACTTCTGTTGTTGTCTTGAAAAGCTATCAAATTTGTTGAAATTGCCCCCAACTGTAGCAGGAGTTACTTTGCTTCCTTTAGGGAATGGGGCGCCTGATGTGTTTGCTAGTATTGCTGCTTTTATGGGTAGTGATTCTGGGAAGGTGGGGTTGAATAGTGTTCTTGGTGGTGCTGTTTTTGTTACATGTGTTGTAGTTGGTACTGTTTCCTTGTGTGTTGCAGAACAATGTATACAGATTGATAAGAAGTGCTTTATTAGGGATGTCTGTTTCTTTATTATAGCTCTCCTTTCACTTCTTGCTCTTCTGAGTCTAGGCAAGGTGGCGGTTTTAGGTGCTGTTGCCTTTATCGCTATTTATTTGGTGTATGCTGCTTTTGTTGCTGCAAATGAGATGCTTAGGCATCGCGAGACTAGTTTGAAGTTGGATTTAATTGCTCCTTTGTTACCAGTTACATCGAGTAGCATAGATGGAGAGAGCGATTCTTCTTTAGGTGGGCCGGAATCAGCAGATGGATTGCTGCAGCTACAAGCTCCGCTGCCACATTGGATGTGGTCTTCAAATGTCGCAATCTTCTCTGATGAAGTTGTGAAGGATAATTCTGTAGGAAGTAGTCCAATGGATTTGTGGGGTTGGAATGAACATGATGATGTCGATGTCCAGTCTTCTTCCTTATCCTGTTCTAAGTTGTTTGCACTGCTAGAAATACCATTGACACTCCCAAGAAGGGTAACCATCCCCATTGTTGATGAGGACAGATGGTCAAAACTGTATGCTGTTTCTAGTGCTTCTTTGGCACCCTTGCTTTTAGCATTCCTTTGGAACACTCGGGACAATTTGAGTTGCCCTGCTACCACTGCATATGTTGTTGGTGCTGTAGTTGGTGGTATATTTGGAGGTGTTGCATTTGTCTATACCTCAGCTGATCATCCGCCTAAAAGATTCTTGTTTCCATGGCTCTTGGGAGGCTTCTTTATGAGTATTATTTGGTTCTATATCGTGGCAAATGAACTAGTGGCTCTGCTAGTGGCATTTGGTGTTATCTTTGGTGTCAATCCATCAATTCTAGCGTTAACCGTCTTGGCATGGGGAAACTCTATGGGTGACTTAATGTCAAATGTTGCAATAGCAGGCAATAGTGCAGATGGTGTGCAGATTGCCATGTCAGGATGTTATGCAGGTCCTATGTTCAACACCCTTGCTGGTTTAGGCATCTCCATGCTCCTTGGAGCCTTGTCGAGTAGGCCAGAACCTTATATCCTTCCAAGAGATGATAGCTTGTATTACACAATGGGATTTCTAATGTTGGCACTTGTTTGGGCACTCATTGTGCTACCTCGGAACGATATGCGGCCTAGCAAGTCGTTGGGATTGGGACTTATGACCATATATGTAGTATTTCTATCAAGCAGGGCAATGCTAGCCATGGGAGATGGTTCACTTCATGGTATGAGCTAATTTTAACTAGAAAAAGTTCCACAGTAACTCATCCCTTTTTTTTTTGGGCATAGCTATTGGAACTATTATGTGTAAGATGTTGCAAATGCTCCTTGTAGAAATTGTCTCTGTGTACTGTTGCAACACAAAGTGGAAAGATATCTTATGTATATATACAAGGAAAAAAGTATATAGGAGTACTTAGTTATTTGCATATTCCCATCTCATTTTGCAGAAACAAAGCATTTCTATCTTCTTGCTTGTTCTCTTCCCCACCCCTTTGGCCTTGTTCAATATAAATGTGACTTATGTTGTTCGGACTCTTCAAAAATATCAACGTGTTGAATTTGCCAAAAGTAGTGTATTCTTGGAGAAATCCGACACAGGTGGCATCGTAAGTGAAGAGTCCTAGGTAATAACCCTGACCTGTTAAAATAAAATGTTGCAATTCAGTTACTCTTGATCCCAGAAAGATTTTGTAATGTTCTTCAAAAGATTTAACCTGTTATATATTGACACGGTGTGTTTGAAAAATACTTTTTTTGTTGGAAGTTCAAAGTGTGTTTGGATAGAAAGTTAAAAGTATTTGTTTTAGAAAGTGAAGTTTCACCCAGATACTGGTTTTGACCAAATTTTGAAACTTGAAATTCTTTTGAAGATAACTTCATATACTCATCAAATTTTATGAACAAATAATATTTATTTTTATTTTTTTTAATAGAAAATTTACTTTCAAATCTATGAACTAATCGCGGGGTCGCGTTTACCATATAAACGACTGTTATGATTGAAATCACAAATTTCCTTTCTTGTTTTCCAAATAAACAATCGCGTCGACCTATATAAAATATGGTACTTTTCGAGTATTCGTATATTAAAGGTACCCTCTCAATATGGTACTTTTCGAGTATTCGTAAATTAAAGGTACCCTCTCAATCTATGTCCGAAATTTCAGAGACACTTATACTATACTAAAGTCTTATTACCCCTTGAACTTATTTTATAAGGAATTGAATTTTCTACTCCTTTTCGGCCTACGTGACACTAGCTTAAAAAAAAATCAATCAGCATTGGGCCCACAAGATAGTGTAGACCGAAAAGGGGTAAAAAATTATTAATAAAATAAGTTCAGGAGAGTAATAGGACCTTAGTATAGTACAAGTGTATCTCTAAAATTTTGAACATAAATTGAGAGGATACTTGTGTATTATCCTTAAATTAAATAAAAACTAAAAGGTTTCAATTAGTAAAGCGTGTATATTGCACAAGCCAATATAAGAAACTTAAAAGGGTAACTTAACCAATTTAAGAACCTAAAAGGTAACAAACCAAATTAATGTAGGCAGTAAATATAACCAAAAAGTAAAGAATAAATTTTCTTCTCTCAATAATACAACTTATGTCATATAAAAAATACCAAAAAAGGAGATAGAAGAGAAGCCCTCATACATGCAAAGTTGCAATTGGCTTTGGTATCCTTTTTCTCAAATTCCAATTTACCTCTTTCTTGCTCTTTTTGGGCAATTTTCTGTTTGGAAAAATCTTTTTGGCCAGAAAAATTTGGCCATAATTTGATCAGAATGGTAAAAAAGTACATGTTCATACTATAAATTAGTTTCTTTTTGAACATTTTTGCCCTTTAATTCAAATATTGAATATAGTCTTCAATTATATTTCCAATGCATTCAAAATGATTGATGAGATTAATTATTTATGATTTCATAGTTAAACATCAAAAATGAACCCCAAAATTCACCAAACAAAACATTAAGTTTCACCACTCTTCTCTCTTGAAATTTTTAAGATCTAAAAAAAAGTAATATGTTTTACAAAAAAACTATTTAAAATGTAAGCATAGTAGTAAAAAACTTAATAAAAAAAAGTAAAAAACTATACCTCTTTTTTCGTTTAAAAATTCCTCCTTTTTACTTTTTTTTTTATTTTCCATTTCTTATTTTTAGTGATAAAAAGAGAAAATTTAAAAAGTATAAAATAGGAGTAAAGTGTATATGATCTATTTTAGTTTATAATTTATAATGTAGAAAATACCTAAATTTATATACTAAGCTTATATTTATATATTCAAAATTAAAAATCTAAACTTGACCAGTTGGCAAAACAATTACTCCTATTTATTTAAAGGAGTTGTTGTTATGCATCAAATTTCTAGAAAAAAGTTAAATAATAAAAATATATTTTGTCTAATTATACTTAGAATGTATGTGAGCGAAATATGAAGCAAACTGAAACTACAATAATATTTATCCTATTATGTAATTGTCTTCCTATTCTCGATCGTATATGAATCATATCATACACAAATAAAGACTCAATCAAATTAATTTTTTTCTATTGAGTATAAGAGACGTATACAAATATTTTTTTGGATAGAAATGTTGATGTCACTTCATTGAAAAATTATAATAATACGGAACTGATATAGAAAGTTCTTTATCATTTCAAAAAAAAAAAATTAAAAAAAATATCTTCATAAGTTATCCGATAATAATAAAAACACAAATCTGTTAAGCATGAACTGTTACATATATATTTTTCTTTATTAGTATTATTTGTTGTTTTATTAAAAAAAATGTTTTTGAAAATGATATGTTAAAATATTTTAAGTTTACATAGTTATAGTCATAATATTAATATTTTTTTCCTCAAATTAATATTTTTTGAAACTAATTATGAATTTTTAAAATTAAGTAATTTTATTGTAGTTATTATATAAATAAATTTAAATTATATTTTACATAATTTTGTAAATATAATGTAAAATAGTTTAACAGTAACAATCAAAACTCAAAACACTCTAGTTCATTTATATCAATCCTAGATAACAAATCAAAAAGCCAAAAAGCCAAGCATTAATATTATAGTCTTGTGCTCTTGTGTTATGCCAATTCGATGATTTGAGAATCATTACTTATATTTGTTCCTAATATGAGCTCTAATTGGGTAATTGTAGTAATTATTATGTTTTAAAAAATTAAGCTATGCATAAAATTAAAAATAAAATTTGAAATATTTCAATAACGACAATTAAAACTCAAAACACTTTAGAATTAATAGATATATACATTGTTGAAATACTTAAAATCATATGGTTCATAAGCGACGATCCTGTTTAACAATCAAAGATAGTTACACATATTGTTGTAATTTTGCATATTTGCTAATAATTATGTTTTAAAAAATTAAACCTACATCTTTAAATAATTAAGTGATATCCCTAGTTAATAACAAGCTGAGAGTATTTCAAAAAAAAAAGCTAACATTTATTTCAAGAGAAAATAAATTAAGAATAATAGTAATGTTAAATTATGTTTAAGAGGAAAATGTTGACGTTGAATTATTTATAATAAAAATAAATATTTGAGTTATATGATGCCGTTAATTCGAAGTCATTTTAATAACAAATATAAATAATGATTTATAATTTATTAATAGATATAATATAAGAGATAAAAAGTGATCAGACGTCTTTGTTCTTTACACAAATGTTTTCAGTTTATATTATAAAATCAAATAATAAAACCAAGAATAAGAGTATGAAAGTAAAAACAAATATAATTTTCATAGTACCTAAATTTTTATATTACTATTTTTGCCACTTTATAACACTTTGTATATTTTATTCAAAACCCATGTAGTTTTTGCTGCTTTATAAGTTATTCCATATTTTTCATATTTATTTTAGGACAATAAAGTTTCGGAAATCTAGAATTGTACTTGGAATTGCAAAGGTTTTTTGAATAACCAAATTCTTTCTTTAATGCATTTTTCCTTTATTTTAAACTAAAAGGTTAGTATAGTTTTTGTTCATTTCTGGTCAAATTCTGACCATATTTTTCTGGCGGTATAGCATTTCCCTTTCTGTTTTTTGTTTGGATTATATATTCTATTATAATTACTCATTAATATAAATAATTAATTACAAGTTTCATCATCTCATATTATTTTGCAAATATTCAAGAAATTGTTATACCTGTTATAAATCCATTGAATGAGTCGATAGTCCATAAAGTAAGTACATGAACAACTATCTATATTCACTAAGTTTCATGAACCTTTTTGGGTAAGAATGTATCTATTTATTATGATACTTAATATGGTGACTTTTGGAGTGATTTCTCAACCTATAAATAGGGTTGTTCATTCACTATTGTATGATATACATATGAGACTTACACATACTTGAATAAGAAGAAAATTCCTCTTCTTCTATCTACTTCTCTTGCCTTCTTCTCTTTATGATTATATTCTTATGAATTTGATTTAATAACACGTTATCAGCACGAGTCTCTAGCCAATTGAGAGTGAGTTTTATTTTTTCTTTAACTCATGTTTTGGTTGATCTTGTTATGAGAATCAAGGTATTATTTGCATATAATCAGGTATGTATTTTCTAAAATATTTTATGATTTAGAATAAAATAGTATTCAGTCACTAACAATTATCAGGAACCAAAGGCATATACAACTATTGGTTAAATATGACATGCTATACAAAACTTCTTAAATGTAAGAAGATATATATAAAAATTTTATAGCATGAGTTTGAATATTAGTTTGATTGTTTTGAAAACAAAAATTCAGAGGCTGAGTCATGTTCTACTTCGGTCTATTATACTATTGGTTAAGGGTAAGATGATGGATTCAAGTTTCATTGCACCAAAAGGGTAAGACATCAGGTTAAAGTCCGGATGCACCAAAATGAGGAAAAAATATTTGAAGGTAAGACGGTAGATTAATGTTCTATCGCACCAAGAGGGTAAGACATCAATATGAATTTTGATGCACCGTAATGATAAGATATTGAGTTTGAGTCTCATAGAATTATGGCCTAACGTGCCTTGTATGGATAAGACATTGAGTTTGAGTCTCAATGCACCATAGTGATGAGAAAATGATGACTAAGGCAAACATAATATAATTTTGATGAAAATTTTTGAAATTCGTTTCATTGAATTTGCTCCATTCCCTAAAGCGAACGTGGTAGCAGTATATGATAACTTTGAAATCCAATGTTGACTTGCTCCATTCTATAGTATGAATGTGGTAGCAGTAAATAATTAGTCTGAAAGATAACAAATGATTAACGACATTGAGAAAGGGCGTGAAATGACAGAATCATAATAGTCATCCTTGTGGTAATTATAAAAGGAAAAACACTATAGGTTCTTCAAATAGTTCTTCAAAATGTGAAGGCAATTTTACCAACCCAGGCGCCCCCCCCCGAGACCGATTCGTTTGGTCCGACAGGGAGAGTGGAAAGCCATTATCAAAATGGTATGAAAGGTCATTGGACTTGTGAATTTTGTCAACCCAATAATTTGACAAGTCTTATAAATCCTCCATCAAAATAAAAGAATATAAAGTGATATTGCACTTATTTTTCAAAGTGATGTTGAGGTAAATCATGTAAATATGCCAAATATAAAGGTATGACATGCATAAATGGTTATAGTCAACTCATGAAGAGATTGTGACTTGTAATAAGCATGTGAATGTTTGCCTATTCTTGAAAAATGAATATTAAAAAAATATGAAGGAACAATATGAATAAGAATATATTCATGTATGGTTGGATATATGTCAAACTCACCTCTACGGGAGGTTTGAGAGAAATAAATAAATTTTATTTGACATGAACGGTCAATGGTTGTGTGCGTTTATACGTCATGAATATTATGATATGTTTGCTATGAACTACCGAAAGGGCAAAAAAAAAAAAATAATTCTTGCCTATAAAGGGTGTGGCCATGATCAAATATACTGTGTGACAATACAAATTTGTCATTGGTTGTGTACCTATGGTACAACAAAAGTAAAGCAAAAAACATGTCTTGTTTGTAATAATTTTGACCATGACAATAATAATATAATTTCTCCTTGAAGGAGATGTTCACCATATGGATGGTGTCATGGATATGTGATAGTACACAAAATTGATTGCAAGCTCTAATGAGTTGTGTTATTACCAGAGGAATAATAATGGAGTTGTAGTAAGTCTTAAAAAAAACTTTTTAAGTTTCGGATGAATTAAAAAGAAATATTAAGACTATAAATTATGAAAGATCTAATATCTTTAAATTACTACAACCAAGCGGGTTATAAATATTTATGTAATAGATTACCCATTTTTTCCTCTTGTTTGTTGCATACAAAATGTACATGCTGATGAAATCACATGTAAAAGTAAATTATAAGTGTACTGACATAAAGATCAGTTGGCATGTCCGGTTGACCATTCTGATTTAAATGTGATACAAATTTAATTGAGAATTCATGTAGATTATATGAAGAAATAAAGATTCTTCAAGAATACTCTTGTTTTGTTTGTTCTCCTCATAATATGATCATTGTACCAGCTAAGGTTGGGATTGTAATTCCCTGAAGTTTTTGCAACATATAAAAAAGTGGATATGGGCCCATTCACCTGTCATGTGGATCATTTGCAACTATATGTCAGATGCATCTATGCGATGATCGCATGTGCTTTGGTGTCAACTTACAAATTGGTGTTTGTAAGGTTGTCTGCTCGAATTGTTAAATTAAGAGCACAGTTCCAAATTATGAAATTATATTGATAATGTTGATTGATTTAGCAGAAATTGTATGCCTCCAATTATAGTCTCTCAAATAAGATTTGGTATGAAATATTTATTTAACATGTAGCAACACATGTATGCATGAAGCCAACAAGGTTTCCCCATTAAAATTGGTTCTGGGTTAGGAATCATATAATTTTCATCTCAGATGTTAAATGTGCGGTTATGATCTAATTGCTCCACCACACACAAAGATGAATCCCAAATAAGGTTGGATGAATGTTAGATTTGTTAAAATTAGGGGGGGGGGGAGAGATAATTGACAGCTGAAAATTATGTATGAGGTTAATTATGAACTAGATCCTCGTTAAATATATATGTGAACTTAAAATTAAAGGGATAATTCATTTGCATAATGTTGCAAATCAATTGCCAGATAAATGTACTGACTCTATGATATAATTTAGCTGCAAATGCTCCAATGTGAAGTCCTTGAAGGACAGAGTCTATGATACGCCTGAAGCGTAATAGACCAATCGGTTCCAAATATAAAATTCCTTGAAGAACGAGAGGAGCAAATGATCAATATGGTCATGATAATGAGTCAAGTGTTATAAAAGAGCACATTGACATAACACTTCATAAACCTCGAAAAAGGTTTAGGTACCTGAAAAATGAAGGGATCTCGATAAGTTATGTCATATTAAAATCGATATCAAATAACCGTCGACGGTATCTTTGATATGATATGGCGCTCAATGATAATTGTGGCGAGGATCTTGAATTTAAATCTGTCATATAGTGTTGACAAATAAACGGTTGGCCACGTAAAATGAATAATTCAAGTATATTTGATTCACTTAGAAAAGTGACGTTTTGGACTGATAGTCCATAAATTAAGGTATAATGTCTGTTGGGTACAAATAAATTATTATGCGATAGTATAAACGTAATATATTAAATAAGTTTGTGCCTTGGGGAATAAAGGTTTGTTGCAAAAATCCTGACATTATTGGAGATGTTTTCTCCTATGGAGGATACAATGAGATTTATTTTGATCTGGCAACATATGAAAAACTTGAATGCATATAATGAATAAATGTCATGTCTAGCTAGACAATGAAGGTTATATGAAAATCCTTGAAGCAATCGAGGTGTCTGAAGCATATAAAAGTTTGAAGGAAACTTTTTCAATAAAGTTTCAAGAATCCTTATATGGATTGAAATAATCAAGGAAGAAAAGTGTACACAAATAATTACCCTAATTGTCCTTGTATTTTTATGAAAAGGTCTTGGTAAGACAAAATTTTGTCTTGACCTACAGATTAATTATTTGACAAATGAAATATTTGTCTAACAGTGCAAATACACGGAAAAAGTTTTGATGCAATTTTATATGGATAAATAACATTCATTGAGTACCCCAATGATTACGAGATCGCTTGAAATAAATGATGATTCATTTTGATCTCAAGAGAAGGATGAAGAGTTTCTTGTTGATGAAACTCCATATCTTAGTGCAATCAGGGTACTAATGCATCTTGCTAACAATACTCGACTAATAATCTGTTTTGCAGTAAATTTACTGGCAAGATTCGGTTCCTCCCCAACAAAAGGACATTGAAATGGTGTTATGTATATACTTGAATATCTTTGAAGGACCATAGACATGGGTTCATTCTATTCCGAAGAATTCAAGTCAAGAGCTGATTGGTTTTACACAGATTCAGAATATTTATCTGATCCGCATAAAGCACGATCTCAAACACGCTATTTGTTTGTATATGGAGGCACAATAATATCCTGGCGATCAATGAAGCAAATGTTGCTATGCAGAAATAAAAGCCCTCCATGAAGCAAGTCGAGAGTGCGTCTGATTGAGATAAGTGACACATCATATTCAGATAATGTGTGTTTTTTCTTTGAAAAAGAAAATACCAATCACAATGTACGAAGATTGGAGACATCATCGCAAGAAATTAAGTGATGTTTTAATCAGGGGAGTATAATACGCGTTGTACTCTTTTTTTCTTGACCGAGGTTTTGTCCCACTGGGTTTTCCTGGCAAGGCTATTAATGAGGCAACAAATAATGCGTATCAAAAGATATGTGTACTCTTTTTCCTTCTCTAGAATTTTTTTCGCAGAGTTTTTTCTAGTAAGATTTTAACGAGGCACAATATCTATGTACATCCAAAGGGGAGTGTTATAAATCCATTGAATGAGTGTATAGTCCATAAAGTAAGTAATGAACAACTATTCATATTCACTAGGTTTCATGAACCTTTTTTGATAAGAATGTATCTATTTATTATGATACTTAATATGGTGACTTTTGGAGTGATTTCTCAATCTACAAATAGGGTTGTTCATTCACTATTGTATGATATACATATGAGACTTACACATACTTGAATAAGAAGAAAATTCCTCTTATTCTATCTACTTCTCCTGCCTTCTTCTCTTTATGATTATATTCTTATGAGTTTAATTTTATAACAATACCAAACTTTTTGTCTACTTTTCTTTCAGGCTGACTACTAACTGCAAACTTCTCTGACTACCCTTGTGTGGTGTTAAGATTAATTAACAAAGAGGTAATTAATTAATTTCTTGATTTATATGCTTGCATATTAATTACTATGACTTTCTTATTCAAGAAGATGTCTCAATATTCTTTTACCCCTTGAACGTGCCTAATTGGGTGATAGAGTATTATTTAATCATCAAAATACGTAATTATTCTAACAATATGAGATTAGAGTAGTGGAGTGGTTATTTGTCGTACGAAGTATTAACCCTATTCTTTAAGTGTATCACTATTGTTTTTATTACCATTTGTTGTCTATTGTGTTCTCGCTCATAGCAATATTTTTGATATTGTTATTATTTCGTTAATTAGTTGCTACGTTTTCTTCAGTGTCATTTTGTTGAATTCTAACGATATAAGATTGAGGTTTAAAGGCTAGCCCTTGCAAAAAATAAATCTTGAAATTGTGCACCACAAATTCCTTATAGTTTTCTCTACAATGTAAATTGAATACTTAATTACCCAACTTTTTTTCTTGTATAAATTTTGTGAACGTATTAATTGTCAGATGGGTCGAAGGAAAATTGGCATGGAACTTATTAAAGATGAAAGATCTCAAAATTTGATGTATCAAAGGAGGAAAAAAGGTTTGGAGAAAAAAACTGAAGAATTATCAATTTTGTGTCAAGTTAAACTCTGCATGATAATATACCCGCGACATTGTGGCCTGAAAAAGAGACCTTGCAGAGCTTAATCGAGGTCAATCGGACGATGACAGGAGACTGAGGACCCATAATTTATCGTTTTACTTCAGGGAATTAGCAAGAAAAGTGGAGATGGAGTCTTCAAAATTACGTAAAAAGAACTATGAGGCTAAATATCCAACGTGGGATCAATTCTACGATAAATTATCTACTCACCGATTGAAACAAATTGGTGCCTCGTTGGAAGCAAAAAGTTGAGCTTATAAAGCAAAGGTATGTTGTGTTGAATCCATCCCATTGTTTTAGTCAACTTTAGCTATTCAATTGGTACAAGCAATTGTTAAAAAGGAATAGTAATTGGAGTTGAAAAGAAAAGATTTGGTAGTTGGCAAATTGGTAAGATTTGCAACCATTTTTGACTTTGCTATATTTACCTATGTCATTAGTGACATAAGCATGGTTTTATCCTTCTATAAATAGAGCATTCTTGCTCATTTGTAGAATACACCAAGTTAGAGAGAAAAACCATTTTGAGAGCAAAGTGAGGTATTC
>NC_028643.1:65288258-65288575 GCF_001406875.1 Solanum pennellii | reverse complement strand
AAAATGGAAGATCTGCTTTATGTTAAGAATTTTTACAAACCAGTATTTACCACTGTAAAGCCTGATAATAAAACAGATGAAGAGTGGAATCTGTTGCATAGAAAGGTTTGTGGATTCATAGGGCAATGGGTCGACGATAATGTGTTGAACCATATTTCTGGGGAAACACATGCTCGAACCCTATGAGAGCATCTTGAAAGTTTGTATGCTCGAAAGACTGGCAACAACAAAATGTTCTTAATAAAGCAGATGTTGAGTTTGAAGTATCATGATGGTTCTCCGATGACAGACCATCTGAATAACTTTCAGGGGATAAT
>NC_028643.1:65278561-65284069 GCF_001406875.1 Solanum pennellii | reverse complement strand
CTTCTTCCAGTAAATGGGACTGGAGGGGGAGATTTGTTGAATCCATCCCATTGTTTTAGTCAACTTTAGCTATTCAATTGGTACAAGCAATTGTTAAAAAGGAATAGTAATTGGAGTTGAAAAGAAAAGATTTGGTAGTTGGCAAATTGGTAAGATTTGCAACCATTTTTGACTTTGCTATATTTACCTATGTCATTAGTGGCATAAGCATGGTTTTATCCTTCTATAAATAGAGCATTCTTGCTCATTTGTAGAATACACCAAGTTAGAGAGAAAAACCATTTTGAGAGCAAAGTGAGGTATTCTATAGACTATACAAGAAAATAGTCTGTGAAGAAAAATAGAGTGTGAGCGATATTTTAGTAAGACGAAAACCAAAAGAGTGTTGTTCCTTTTGAGTGTGTAGTAGTCACTTTGAGTGTTGTATTCGTGACTACACAGTGTAAAATTCCTTACTATAGTAATATCAATTGCTCCTCTTGGCCCGTGGTTTTTTCCCTTATTCAGAAGGGTTTCCACGTAAAATTCTTGGTGTCGTTATTTTCTCATTTTATTTCCATTACTTTTACCATATATACTTTTGTGCTTGTCCGCGTTTTCCCAACATGTTGTTCCATAGTTTGTACTAGTTAGTAATAATTTGTCATGATTGTTCGAACTATTTTTTCTTGAGTCAATCTCTACCTCTTAAGTTAGTGATAAGATTTATGTACACCTGACTCTCCTAATACATTATTATTATTATTTAATGGACAAGACTTTTCCTAGACAACTTTTTAAACACTCTAGATTTAAATCTTATTTGAAAATAAATACTAATAATACTCATCTAGTAGTATTTTTAACTTGTTATTTTATATCTTCATGTTGTATGGTCATTGAGACTCGAATTCACACCATATATCATGTGAAAATGTGTCATATGACTCATTTCAATTTTCAAATATGGTATGATCAAAACAGACAAACGTGTTGAGTTCAAATTTCAGTGTCACACATTATAATTAAGATGGATCTCCATGGTCCTAAATATTAAGTACTTATTAAACAATGTTTTCAGGATGGAATAGTTGAAGGGAATATCGTTAGAAGAGATGCACGCAATGAAATAACAACTCCTCAACCATGCGTAATGCAAAGTTCGGTTAGGAAAAACAGCTTACAACTCGAAATAATTGAAGAACAACAGCAGCAATTAGTGCCACCAACGATGAATTTCCCCGCGGAGATGATGATGATCAACAGTACTCGTCATGTTTATAACAGTAAAAATATTGTTGAAAATCAACTAGGAGGGAATGCAAGGGATGATGATGTTAGATCAGAACAATATGTTGTTTGATGATCATCCTCAACCAATGTGTTATTTTTTACTTTCATCATCATCAATATCCTATGCTACCACTAACTCAGAGGGGACAATATTATTATCAAATGGATCATCAATTTCATCTACCAAATAATACTATCAAATAGGATCTGTTTATATTTATATAACTTTGCTTTTTACTATTAATTATCTTTAAAGTAATCAGCTAAGTATCATTCTTTATTTGATGGTTATTAGTTGTTAGATTTTTTTATATATTTTTATAACTTTGCTTTTTACTATTAATTATGTTTAAAGTAATCAGCTAAGTATCATTCTTTATTTGATGGTTATTAGTTGTTAGATTTTTTTTTTGTCTATGACCGTCTAAAATTATACGACTTTTTGCTCAAAGTATTGCTTTTATTCTGGCCCAAGTCTACGTTTTTTTTTATCAACATAATATTTATTGAAATATGTTTTGATTGATTAAAAGGATATGTATAACATAACCATATATATTGTGGGATTATTTTTGTCTTAATCACAGGTTTCGAGTTTGAGTCTTGATATAAAAAAATAGTTGGTAGGGAGCGCTTTCCCTTGAATGGGGTTCGGTGCAAATACAAAATAATTGAATTTCAATGCGGATATACCGGACTATTAGTGGTCTCTCGGTCTTGGATAGATATGTATTCGGAAGTTTTATATCCAAATTTTAAGGGATTTATGTAATATTGAAAAGAGTAGAAAAATCATATAACTCTTAACATTATGAGATTTATACATAAAACAATAGTACACTTGACCCACAAGTAATAGGGATATTAACGATCTAAAACAATTTGGACATAATATAATCCTCTTAATCGAATAATGTTTGATCCTCTAGTCTTGTCTTAGCATATTGTCTCGGAATTATATGAAAGACGTAACGTAGATAAGCTATGAGCATTCTTTTCATGTTCACTTATATTGGAACAAAAGACGTATTGAAGTGACTAATAGAAGCAAGTTTTTGAGCCAAGATCACAAATAACAACTACACATTGTCGAGAAAAAACCAATTTAGCTAAGATTTGATTGATGAAGAGATATTATGGTGGTCCAACAAAAACGCCAACTACCCCATTCAATGTTACCTACAATTATTCCATTAACTTAACCTAACGAAAAGTAGCCGATGAGTATCAAGGGGTTGTTAGTTAGGTAGGTATTACCGTGATAGTAATATAATTTGTAATAAGTGAATTTATATATTATTTTATGTAGTTATTAATTAGGAGAAACTACCTAATTACATAAATATTTTGATCATATTTTTTGATTTTGTCTATAATTTGAAATAATTACATTTTATTTCATTATTTAATAATTTCATATCAGATACATGTAAATCACATTAGATACAAATTATATACATGTATGTGGTATGATTCACATGTAACTGAGATTCAATATACAGAAGCGAGATATGAGAGTGACGAGTAAAATGAGAGGGAAGCAAATAAAATTTATCTATGTATTTCAGATACATGTAAATCACACTATGTGCGTACTATATACATGTATCTAGTGTTGTTCTTATGTATCTGAGATAGCAGATACGTGAACGACATATGAGAGAGGAGAGAGAGGTGAGTGAGATATCAAATGTGTATATTGGATCTCATGTGATTCACATGTATCTAGGATACCAGATACGCGAGTGAGATATCAAAGTAGTGAGCGAATGGGAAGCAAACGAGATTTATCTGTGTATCCTAGATACATGTGAATCCACTTGGATACTATGTATTTATAACAATTTGCACCTAATTTTGACCTCCTGTATAAAGAGATACATGTATATGTACACATCAAAATTTGGGTAGATTCGTAATATTACAAATTAGTGCTTAGGCACTATTGTGTAGGTAGGTAAGTTGCATGATTAGTTATTCATGTATTGGTTATTTCATCCTTTATCTTGCATAAAATAATATGTCACAACCCGAGCCTACATCCTGATGTGACAGACTCTCACGAATTATTGTTGGTCCCCAAGCGAACCCTCATCATGGATAACTACAAACGGAAGACAAACTTAAGCATACAAAGCTTAAAACAGAATAAAAATCCATGAAAAGCTTAAATACAAGCTTTAACTCAAAAGAAAACTATGAATAAAATAAAGTATTCAGCTCACCATAAAATATGCAACTTAAGTCTTTAAAACATTTAATAAAATAAATATACAGACTTCTCAACTATATAGACTATCTATGAAGCCTTTAAATGACAAAGACGAAAGTCGGGACAAGACTCATGACATCCTGACTAAACAGAAAAGTAAATGAAATTCACCGGAAACAAGAAAACTCACCATAACTAACTCGAACTCCCAGACATATTAGTGAAACTCATGTTGATGATCCTAAATACTCATGACCGCATCATGAAATGATGCAGGCCCAATGACTCAGTAAATGGAATATATGAGTATGTAAGGGAAATTCTAAAGCATAAATATAAGCTTGAAGAGAATCTGAAAGAAACACTTACCTTGTCTCTTCTGAACTCATGAATAACTTAATTCAATATAAAACAATAAAACACATGCAATATATATAAAAATTTTAAAACAGTAGAAAACAACTTAGTTTGTTAAAGAAATGCAATAACAAACTCAATTTTACTTGTATAATAAAGTAATATAGTTTCTGTGGGGGGGTTTTCTAACCGACAACTATCACTATGAGCCTAAGTGGTAATACAACGTCTTGTCCACGATGCCAGAACTGTCCTATACTTTGTCGTCATATAGAACACTTAATATTACTTCCAAAATATACTTAGCTCATAAGTTTTTAAAAGAAACTTCTTTCTTTAGTTTGAAGTAATTACTCAAAACTTAGCTTAAAAGCTCTCTTGTAATCGATGTTACCTTTCTTTCTCAAATGTGAAGACATTTTAAAACTCTTTGGGAATATATAGTCCCCATATACTTCTTGAAGAAAATGAACTTCAATCTTTACTCTTTACTCTTTACTCAACTTGAACTTTAAGTCTTAAAACAAAGTTAAAACATTTGTGAAAGACTTTTGAAAATTTTATAAACTTCTCTGTGACTTGCTCCTTAACTTCTAGACTTGACTCTTAGCTTTCCTTGAATTGAAGTATGTATTCAAGGTTCATGATCTCATGTTTATGGATGATTTCATGATTTTCTACTCGGAATTATGAGCCTGAACTATTCAACTTCAGGACTCAAAGACACTTTTCATCTCAAGATTATTCGACTTATAGGGTTCATGCGGAATTGTGGGCATGAACAATTCCACTCAAGAACTTCATGGGTAACATATAATAGTCCCATGATTATACATATAAACTCAAATATGTTAGAAACTTATTACTCAAGACTTAGAACTTGAAGATACTATTCCTCTCAAAAGTACTCAACTGGTGGAGTTCATGCGGAAGTTATAGGCATGAACGACTCGACTCAAACGTAAAAAAATCAATAAGGAAATCATTTATATGACTCTTCTCATTCTCATACCTACTTTCTCAAAACTTATCTCAAATTGATAGTTGATCTCAAAGGATTTACAATTGAACTCAAAGACTTTCTTGAACTCTACTTTAACTCTGTCTTGAAAGTGAATTATGAATTCAAGAGTTATGGTTCATGATGTGAATGATCTCGTGGTGACAAATTAGACTCATGAATACATTCTTATGCTCACTTGCTCAAGTCTTGAAATGAGTTACTAGAAGTTGTAGAAGACTCCATAAAAGTAGGGGTGGGCATAAACACCGGAAAACCGAAACACCGAACCGAACCAAAATTTTTCAAAATTTCGATTTCGGTATTTCGGTTTTCGGTTCGGTATTCGGTTTAATTTTTAGTATTTTGGTATTTCGGTTCGGTTTTCAGTACATATTACTTTGGAATTTGGTATTTCGGTTTAAACCGAAATATTATATTATAATTTATAAATTATATTATATTTAATAATTATTCATATTAAATAAATTTTTTTAAAAAATAAGAAACCCTAATACCCTATCATTTTGACTCTTTCTACAGACTCTTCCTCACTCCTGATCCTCTCCTCTTCAGCAGTTCAACTCTTCTTCCTCTTCTTTTCTCCTCTTCCTCTTCTACTCCAGCCGCCGTCCACCGTCCACCAGCAGCAGCGCCGCCAGCCGCC
>NC_028643.1:65270201-65278445 GCF_001406875.1 Solanum pennellii | reverse complement strand
GCAGCCAGCCGCCCGCGACAGCAGCAGCCAGCTGCCCGCGACAGCAGCAGCCAGCCGCCCACGACAGCAGCAGGCAGCAGCCAGGTGCAGGTATGTTTTCAGTTTTTTTAATTTTTTTTTCTTGACTTTTTTCATTTTTTTTTCTTTCTGATTTTGTTTTTGTTACTAAACAGGCCCATTAAAAAACCGAAATAAAAAACCGAACCGAAATATTTCGGTTCGGTATTCGGTACGCAATTTACAAAAATCGAAAACCGAAAAAACCGGAAAAAAAAAATCGAACAGAACCGAAATACCGAATGCCCACCCCTACATAAAAGGACTTACGGGACTTTCTTAGAACGTTCGAAAGAATTTTCAAAACTTAACTCTCAATTCTACCTTGAACTTGAAATATGAATTCAAGTTTATAATCATGTTAGGAATGATTTTAGGTGCTTAGAAGTATCTTAGATAGTTAGAATAAAAAAAAAAGTGAAGCTACCCTTCAAAAGATCTCAAACAGAGCAACTATTGTAAACTGGACGGGACAGGCGACCCTGGGGCTATGGTGGTGCCGGGATCCTGCCCCTAAATTTCAGAGCATACTTTGGGGAGCTCCAGTCCCCAACCCAGCCGAATGGACAAAATTCTTTGCTCATTTTCTCACCCTAATTCGCCTAAAATCGAACGATTTCTTTCCCAATCACTTGGATTTGATTACTTAACATAATTACACTCTAATAACACAACACTCAAATCACTAAATTTCATCTCAAGAAATCATCAAAAACCCCAATACAATAAAATTTAGAATGAACCTCACGAACACCTATCTCGAACTCATCAAGAACTCTAATATTTCAATTTGAAAAATGAAATTTTGTTGAAAATATCATGTTTGGTGTGTGGGTGAACAAATCCAACATTATGGAAGCTTATATACCTCTTAGGGATTAAACCCATGGCAAAATTCCACAACAAGACGCAAGAACATCAATGAATGCTTGATCCTTTCCTCTTTTCTGCCCTTTTTCTCTTCTTTTCTCTTCTTAATCTCTCAAAAAACCCTAGCCATATATTAAGATTATGAAACTGAACCTAATAGGATTATACCCCTAAAATATTACTAAAAAAGAATTAAATCTGATTGGATAAGGAAAAAAATCAAAATGCCCTTCACAATTTCCGGCTAACTTTCCTTAACTGGATAGCCTAATGTCAAAAGGCATATATCACTCATCCGAACTCGAAACTTGAAAAACGCGGTGGCTTTGGAAATATAATTCAAATATCATTCCTAAGATAACTTGTAGAACACCTAAATCATCCTGTGCTAGTAGTTATGATTGTTTGAATTTGACCCAAAATTTACACTTAGCTTAACTCTTCAAATTTCAGATTTTTGTTACTTTCAATTTATTTCTTTTAGAACTCAAGATGCTACATATAGTGACAAATTTTTAATTCATTAAAAAAAACTTACTCACTATGAAGGACGGTTGGAGTATTAGTTCAAAAATTTTCTGGGGTGTTACATAATATACCGATTCTTGTATCATTTATACATGCATTAGTTATGCGGGTTTTAAAATTGAATCAAATCATATGAATTTTATACATGATTACATTAATTTCTAAGCAACTAGCAAACATGATATTACTTATGCAGAATTTAATACCTGCATAACTCACCTCCAAACGAGCTACCAAACGACCCCTAAGTGGTTGTTTGATTTATGGAGGTATTAATATATACATAAATTAGTTATGAGAGAATTTATGCCTTATTTTATGTAATGATTAGTTTTTCAGGGTTTAATTTTTCAAGTATTAGTTATTCTATCTTTTATCTCGCATAAAATAATTTATAGATTTTCTAATAACTTATGCATATATATCTTTTATGTGAGTTTCTAAACTATGAATTAAATACCATATTAATTTTATACATAAATGTCATGCTCCAAAGCGTCGTGAATGACACCCACGGTGCTCTAGTGGGAGAATCAATTTCTATCCTAATCTTAACCCATCAAACCATTTTAAGGAGCAAGATTGTTATGTATAACACTAAAAAAATAGTTTCAATGGAAAAAAGTCAAGTTTCTAGAAATTTATTCAATTATCATTAAAACAATATGCAGAAACACCCCCCTAGAAACTAAAAGTCAAAGTACCAAAGTTCTATAGTGTCTAAAGCAAATAGACGAAATTCCAACGACGAAAAAAATAAATTAAGGACTATGAGATGTGTGAGTCCGAATAGATGAACAAAGAAACTAGGAGGAATACGTTCTTCTATAGACATGCAAATATAGAATTTTATTTGCATTTTATTCTGCAAATAGGTCGATGGGGAAAATAAAACTCCCCACCTTGGAATAGAAATGGTCTTTATTCTTTTGTCAACAAGCTCACCCTTGGATTCAGATTTCGCTGGTCTCACAAGCAATGTCTCGTATCAGTCGCCTGAATATGCTTTGTACTCAACAAGAAAATAGTAAGAGCAATATCAATACACAACTACAGTACACTAATAGAATCACATGAGCAATTTTAAGATATAAATGTAAACATTAAATCAAAATATAGTAATACAAGTAAACACATATATCAATAAGTCACAATAGATATAGACTCCTAGTCACAAATCTTGACTTAACAAACACATAAAGCCAGTCTCACATGATCATAATAACGTATAATAATTCTTTCATGGAACCCACACACTAATTGTTAGTGTACCGACGTGATACCCGAGTGAACCGAATGATATCCCATACAAGGCGTAGTACCCGAGTCGATCATTAGTAATTTATACTAGGCGTGGTATCCGAGCCAACCATTAGTGAATCTATATCGACATGGTACCTGAGCCAATTAGCAATCACAAGCAACATGCACAATCACACTTACAATGAACAACCAAACTTGTAGACATAAGTAAATCAAACAGGTTTATTGCATGCGATTATCAATATGATGTCATTTCATATTAATCCCTTATGTTTTTCCCGCCAGTATTACACAACCAAAATACTATAAAATAGTTAACATGTAAACATTACATACATTATAAACAAACAATCATCACCTACCTCAAACAAGCCTTTGAAAGTACCATCATATATTCTAAGGCTTAAAAATCAAATTACAGGTTAGGATAACAATTAACATACCTCTAGTAAAGAGATTGATGAAAAACTGGGAAAATAGCCCCAAATCTCCCTTTCTTTTCCGAAGAATGAAGTTGCATAATAATGAACAAATTTTGAGACTTTATTTACATTACATCGTAACATGTCAACTATATCGGCTCTGCCATAACAGAATGACTTCCGTTATAGTGGCTTGCACGGAGAATATCACATTCTTTCTCAAATCCTACATTTCCCAACACGTCCTCGAAGTACTTGACATTCTAAATAATTCTTTCAATTCAAATTTGATATCGGAAGTTCTACTCACTAGAATTCATCTTTGTAAATCCCTATGAGTTCCTTAACGTCCGAGCTACTAGAATATCCAATATAAACTTAGACGTTATCTCCAATCACTTTCTTAATTTCCCTAGATCTAGCCTTACTCAGATTCTATTTGAGACTGACCTAGGCTAAGATTTTCAAGTTACTACTCAAAAAAGTTCTGACTTAATTCTTTCACCATTTGTCTACACATAAAGACTGCAAGGAATCGTTAAAAATACAATGAATTACTTATCTTCTAACAAACTAACAAATGTGGTATTACTTATGCAGAATCTAATACATGCATTACTCACTTTCAAACTAATTATCAAACCACTCTTAAGTGTTAAAATAAATATTATAAATAACTAATTTATATTTAACTATAATCGTGAAAATTAATAATATACAAATAATGTATTTGGTAATTAAAATATACTCATTAATACTCTTTTCGCTAAAAGGGATGTGATATTATAAAGTCGTTTAAGAAAATATGATTTATATCCTGATCAGGAATTTTTAGAATTCATATTATGCAAAACGATCTTTTTTTTTGTCTATGACGATGCTATTAAAGTACCCTCTATTATACCTTTAAATGAAAAGGAACGACAATAATGGAAAAAGTGGGGGACATAAATGTCACGGTCTTAAAACAGACGTGATGACACTTGTCTATTCCCACAAAGACAGTCAGCCTCAACCCAACATAATAAAAGATATACAGAAAATAGTAAAATTAGAACAGACATAGACGAAAAACTTATTCATTTTAAAAATACCCTAAAATCTGAATGTCACTGCTAGAAGGAAAGTTCTCCAGTAGATCATTGGGCATGACAAATTACTTCCCTTTTAAGTAACTTTTATGCAAGGTGGTAGTGTCTCTGGGTAACAATTGCCTTCCCCAAACTCACCCTAGTTACCATGAAATCACTCTAACTTTTTGAGTCTCTTGATTAACTGTACGTAAAAATTAGTTCTTCTTCGCTCTGTTTGTGTAGCATAGTCACTATAAGAACTATGTAATTTTTTTGCTTAATTCATGATCAAGATATGTTGGAGGTAGGGATCAATTAAAGTATGACAGTGTCTAAAGAAATTTTGTCTTAGAACAATATCAGAGATGTCTATCGTTGTGACAATAAAATTTATCATACCTTTCCAATAACCCAATTTGACACCAATATCATTGGCTACACCATGGACATTTTGAACCTCGACATTTATAAAGAGGGAGTAGTTGTATCCAACTTTAACTCTAGTATATTTAATGTGACTTCAGTCACAAAATTGTGAGTTACTCTAATGTCCATGAGTGAACGAGCAAGCTTGTTGTTAATAGTGAAATTTATATACTGATTTTCATAATAGATAAGGTGATAAATTCTATTTTGATATCTGCACATAGTCATGTCATACCCAATTATGTTGCGGCGAATTCTTTCCTTGCTTTTGTTCCTTTTGCTCACCCACCATGGCATTGAGACTTTTTTAAGTCAGAGCGATTCCTAAAGTCATGCGTCCTTCTATATATGTAGCATCCTTTCTTCTTGGGTCGTGCTTTCTTCTCGACGTGTCTTTAGTGTCCATTCAACTTTTTAGAATCACGCTTTTTAGTATCTTGAGCCTTGATCCATTGTTGGTAGGTCTCATTGATTTTTCCATGATCTCCCCCACCTTTTACATTGCTACCTTTTGACTTCTTGGATTTTTTTTCATACTTAAAATCCACCGAAGACTCAGCCTCCACCATTACTTGATCTATATTTGTGACTTATCGACGTTGCAGTTCCTGCTTAGCCCAATTTTGCAATCTGTCCGTAAACTGAAACAATAAATTATCATTCGTAAGGTTGGGAATTTGGAGCATAAGGATGGTGAAAAATTACACTTGAGTTCAGTCTTGAACGAATCCTATATGCTAATAGTGTATAGACATATGTCCTCGCACCAACCATTTTCTCCTCCCCCATATCATGACAGTCTCTGTCTCTGATAGGTACAATATGGCGGTATTGATTTTGGCTTATTCGTCATCCCTCACCTTTCTATGCCTGAAATAGTTCTCTAGTGTCAAGAAGTTTTTTACTTCTCGTGCATCATGAACTTCTTTGAGAACTGTTTGTGTAGGAGCCTCGATCTTAGACTCCCATGTCACAACATTGTTCTTGTCTATCTTAGTCATGCCAGCGCCGGCCTGCTCTTTGACTCCTCCATATTTACGTTTATGGCTTCGATAATTCTCCATGCCTCCATTAGACTGCAGTATAAGGATGTAACAGTTTTCCTCAGCTTGATTTCAGCGTACAAACGCCACTCAAAGTCGTTTTGAATGCTTTCAATCTCCTTGAATGTATTCTCCTCAATCACTCTAAGAGTGTCCTTCACCTTTCTAAGCATTGGCCAAAGATTTCAATAATGTCTATTCCTATATTAACCTTCATAATCCACTCTCTACCAAGAGAGACATTTTTGGATATGACCTCCACATCATCTTCACTTTGCCTCAATGGCAAATGGTTCTTGGGATGTAATTCCTTCGTTTGACTCAACCCTAGGTGGCACCTCATAACTTTTGTTGGAGACATTTTTCTTTACGTTGTGACTTTTTTGCCAGCAATCGACATATTGGGTGACATTGGCTTGGGACATTAGCTGCATTGATTTCTTCGTTGTTTGTGATTTTCTTAGTTACAACCTTGTTGTGATACCATGTTGTTACGTCTTCAGTCAGCAACTAAGCTTTTATGTGACACTTGACAATTCGCTCATGATTTTGCTGTGTCGTATCAACCTAAAAAACTAAAAATCACTAAAAAAATGATAAAAAAGTACATAGTATATTGAAAATTTTTTAAATTAATTGTATACAAATAAATACCCCTCAATCACTAATATGAGAATTCTAATTATATGATGGTAGAAAAAAAAGGGGGATTTTAGATGATGAAATGTTTGAAAGGGGTAAGGAGGAGTTTCCTAAGTATTTCCCGATTTACCGTAAAAACGAGGTAAAATGAAGTGTTTTCTTTCTCTATCCTAGTCGATAGTCACGTGCGGTCTGAATCCTTTAACGTTAAGCTTTTCGGCCCTCCCAACAAAACCTACAGTCCCACTCTCTGCTAATCTCTGCAAATACTGCAACCCTTTCCCCCATAGATACCACCCCCACACCCACACCCACACCCAACTATAAAAAAAATTTACAATGATTCCAGCTTTTTTTTACTATCTATTAACAACATTTGTCCCATCACACCACAATAAGAGTAATTATTACATCCTTTTTAGCTCATCTACTTACAAAGATTCAATCTTTTTTATTTATTAGAGATACCCATTTAATGAAAACTTCAATTTTGCATGAGCAGAGTAAATTCAACAAGCATTTAGCACTTGTTCTTTTCTTTGGTTCTTCACATTAGTCAGTAAATTCTTTTTTTTTTTGTGTGTGTGTGTGAAAATAGGAAAGAAAAAAACTTAGCATTTGTCAGCAAGACATAACCACTATTGTACTAGAAAGTCTGAAACTATCAATATTATTACTCTGTAGGTGTCCTTTGGTGTTTGCCCATTTGCAACTTCTGAAGAAGTACTACTATTTAGTAAATTCATTGTATTTTGCAAGATTCTAAGTTGGAGAAACCCTTTTGTATGTTGAAACAGGGAAACAAAAACAGCTTTGGTCAAAGTGAAGAAAAAGGGGGAAATGGCAGGGGCTGGTTCAATGCCATCTATGCCGCCACCCCGCCCAAAATCACCACCCCAGTATCCAGATTTGTATGGAAAGCGTCGAGAATTTGCTAAAGTTCAAATGCTTGAAAGAGAAATTGGCTTTCTTGAGGTGACTTTATTGCCTATTCTCAACTCTCAATTTTCTTCTGTGGACTTAAAATTCTCATGTCATTCTTCTTTATAATCAATTTAGTCTTGTGTTCTGTAAACCCCCAGGCTACTATTTTGAGGTAAATGTTTAGAGCATCTCTTACTTAGCCCTTGTTTTTAGTTTTTCATGTTTGTCTTGAGATGGGAAACAAAAAGTAGATTGCTTGCTTAATTAAGGGCTGAATCTTTGTTTGATTTAGGATTTGTTGGGATATCAAATTGAGTATATCTAATCTTCACTGTTGCCTCATGCCAATATGCTAAACCAGTGACTAGATGCACAGAATGTACTGTCATGTACACAATTTGAACTCTGAGCAGTTTACCTTTGATTAATTACTGTCATAAAGACATGTTAATTTGAAGAATCAATTATAAAAATCAAAAGGCTCCAAGATATTCTCTTTATAGAGCTCTTGGACTTTCAGTCTGCTCATTTGCTTCTCAAGTTGTGCGCTTGCTGGTGGAGGAATAACTTAAAGTTTTGATTGGCTTATTTTAGGTGCTTTAGAGCCAAAATAGCTTTTAAGATGTTTGGTAGTGTTTGGGTTTAATAAAAAAGTGTTTCTAAATTCTAAGCACTTATTTTTAGGGTAAGTTACAAAAATAAGTCAAAAGAAATCTTATTTATGGCTTTTTGCTTATAAGCTTATAAACCCATCCAATAGGTTCTTCAAGCTTTAAGAAAGTTGCATGATGCAATATTTACCTGTTTAGATTCCTCATGTTTTTTTTCTGTTAACATATCAATGGAGTTACTTCCACCACAATTTGTACTTCTTGCACATGTAATGCTGCCCAGCATTGAAACTTTGGAATCTCATTCTTCAAACTGGTCCATACTTTTCTGCTTTCTCCTCTTGAACTTGGGGACTGGAGACTTCCTGTCCCCCCCCCCCCCCCC
>NC_028643.1:65242213-65269848 GCF_001406875.1 Solanum pennellii | reverse complement strand
CCCCCCCCCCCCCCTCCACATGGGAAACACAGAAAAGGATAAAGGTATTAGATTTGTGCTCACACTTTGGAGGAATCATAATGCATCAGCTTATGAATTTTATCTATGGAAAAGAAGTTTACTTCATAGTTGATAATTACTTATCTCGACCTATCCCTGGATCTTTAAGGCATTTTCAAAATTTGATCCGGATATGTTTGAAAACACTTACTTATAGGATCATCTTCAACTAACCTACAACCAATAAAGAATTGTCGCGAAATAACCTTGATTTTGGCCTCGCATATATCATTGACAGTATGTACTTTAGTTTCTTTGTTGGGATAAAGGAGATACAGGTGTCCATTTTATGTGGTGCATTTTTATGTTCCACAATATGCTAGAGATAATATTGCATATTTACCATAAGCTTGTCTGTACTTTGTTGTGACAAATGTGCAGTATTTTTAATGTTACGAAGTCTTGCTTAAGAGATTTTTGTATGAAGTTATTTCACTTTGCTCTCATTTCAATCCAATTCTTCTGAGCAGGAAGAACTGAAATCCATTGAAGGCCTTCATCCCGCTTCTCGATCCTGTAAAGAGTATGTAGAGAGCATATTTTCTACATTTGCATTTATTTCCACATGCTCTGTATTACTGAAGTCATGTGAAGTGAATTAAGTATGTCCTGTAAAGTGATTCTGTATTGAATGATGTTGACAATTTTGCAGGGTTACAGAATTTGTATCGGAACATTCAGATCCTCTTATACCGACGTAAGATAGTATTCAACTGTCACTTCTACAAGTTTTCTTGAAGTGGATTTCCAGTATTATATTTTACACCTTCTCATTGCCTTTTTTCCGTCGTAGCAGAATAAAGAAGACTCGTAGATCCCGTTGCTTCTGGAAATGGCTCTGGTATGCTAATTTTTTAGCATTTCTTTTTTGGGTTATACTGAGCTTGAAATATGATTGCTGTTCGAGATTCGTTATTGGTTTTATTAAAGTGAGATTCATATAAAAAATAAAGAGATAGGGAGTGATTAGCTTGGCATTAACTGCATGCGAGGACTAAAACTTAAAACATCAGAAACTTTTTATGCATTACTATGAAATGTTCTTGGCTTAATGGATAAAAATTTAGCATCCTGGTAAGAAATTTGCAAAATGTTGCACATAAACTGTTCAGAGATATATTATTTTGTGGGTCATAAGCTAGAAGAGAAGACAGTACATAGAAACCATGGTTAGCTGCAACTGTGATCCAACACAGCTGCTTATTTCTCACATTTTAAGTACTAACATACTGTTAGGGATACTTGCGAGAAGTGAACTAAGCTCTATGTTCAGAGAGAGAGAGAGAGAGAGAATACTATTGGTGGCTCATAAGCTAGAAAATAGATGGTAAATAGTAGTACCCAAAGTTGGTGGGAATTGTGTTTTTTGGTGTGGTCACAATTCATATTTTTATGGATTATGTTTGTGCCCTTCCTTCGCTCATAAGCTTCATGAAATCTAGTTATGGTGATGAACTCCTTTAAGGAAGAGATTTTTTGGTTTTTTTAAAAACATGAAGAGTAGGAAGTTATTTTTGTGCAATTATAGTGCATCGTTTTGTAGTATCCAAGAGTATGGCTTGGTGGTCAATGTAGTGGGTTGAGCACTATGAGGTCTTGGGTTCTTTTGATTTAAAAAAAAGGTTGGTCTCAGATTCAGACACCATGGTTATCAAAAAAAGGATACTGAATATTTTTGTACATAGCCTTCATAATGCCAATTCTTACTGGAAAAGAAAGATTACAGTAAGAAGAGAGTAATTACCCTCATCTGCATTGGTGCAGTCATGAAATATGTGCTCGAGAGATGTTTTCAAGCCTTGTAATCTCAGCTCTGATGAAGTGTGTTATTTTTTCATCAAGGAAGATAACAATTAAGAGGTTACATCTTTACATAGACACGTATTTTTCTATGTTTAGTCAAATTAGCATGTTTCCAAGAGCTAAACAAATTTGCTGCTCTTCTCATTGAGTCGTATGAGACTCATTCAGTTTTCAGGAGCTCCCAAGTAATTAGATATATATTGAATGAGTTTGTGGCTTCTCGTATTGACATAAGTTTCTTACGCATTGTAGTGGCTCTTCATGTTTCAATCTCTCGTGGATTTGTTGCTGGTGCCGATGTCCTAGTATGAAGATGCCTAACTGCTGCTGTAACTGCAATTTATGTAACTGCTGCCCATCTATCAGTTGCTCCATACCTAAGTGTTGTTGTCAATGTTTCTCCTGTCCACGGTCTAAATGCTGCCGCAAGCCTGTCTGCAAATGGAGTTGCTGTAGCTTAAAATGTCCTCCTTGCTTTAGCTGCTCCTCTTGTAGTAACCCATGTACATGTACATGTTCATGTTCTTATCCTAGATGTCCAAAGTTAAATTGTACTTCTTGTTGTAAAAAGTGCTGCTGCTTCTGCCCTTGCTACTTATGTTAGTAGTCATCATAATACTATATCATGCAATAATATTCCTATATCAAAACTGCTTCTATAAAATTGTGAATATATTTGTTTTGAAGTTTCCTTGTTTTATTATTATTAGAATACATGTCAAGTGGAAGTGAATCTTTCTATCGTTAACCTGTCTTGCATCAATCTGTTTTTACCCATATTAAATTTTCTTTTACCCCTTTTATTTTACTTGTTCATTTTCAGCTTCTCTGACTGTCTCCCCACATAATAATTTCTCAGTCATGTCAATCTCTAGTCATTTAATCCATATTTGTATAGGGAAAGTTATACCGATAAACAAATATATACTAATTTATTAGTTAAAATGTTATAGTTTGTCTTAATTAAAATTTGTAACCTATTTTTAACTATAATTACATGGCTTGGTTTTTTTTCTTTTCTGTAGTTCGCACATTTGTATAATTTGGATAATATAATGTAACTATCGGGTTCTATCGTTATATAAAAAGTCAACAAGGGAAAACTTTTTCATAATATTTGAATTTTTTTCAACCTAGTCCATATTTGAACGAAATCAGTGTCTTTGAGGTGTGGAAAAATTGGTAACAATCGGGTGATGTATTTTTTTAAATTTAATTTCATGAGTAATTAGATAACTCGTTAAAGAATTCGTACAACTTTACGAAAATTGAATTCAGGCGTGTAGAACTCCGAAAATTGGTCTTAGCGTGGAAGGTATTTTCTGAGTGTCATGGTTTAGAGGTGTGTTGTGAAATGAGGATTTTGGAATTCTTGAGATAGCTCTGTCTCGGGAATCCCGCCCTGGCGGGCATTTTTGCCACTCTGGCGGGGCCGCCTTTGCGGCATGGGCGTCGCTATGGCGGGCGAGACGCGACTTGATTTCATTAGGCATAATACATATATTGGACCCTAAACTTGGCTTCAAATTTTAACTTTGACCTCCAACTTTCATAATGCACAAACAGACACTTTAACTATTCAATTTTTAAATAAATAAACACATGAGTCCTACATGGCACAATACACGCAAGACTAGGACAAAAAATGACATGTATGACATGTGTGTCTATTTGTTCAATTTTATACAAGTTTAAGTGTCTACTTGTGCATACCCAAAATTGAGGTGCATAAATGTGATCGGAAGCCAAGTTAAAGGGCATTATTTATGTATTATGTCATTTCATTAATACACCCTAAACGACCTTAGTCTGCACTTTTCGATTTTTAGAGCTAAGGAACAAACCTTAGGTGACTCCTACTCGTTTTCCACCATTCTTGAGGCAAAAGGTAAGTTTTTCACTCCCTGAATTCATTTTTTCGATTCGTAGTACGTAATAAAATTGGTTAATATCAATGGGGAAAGGTTTTGTTATAGATCCTATGGTGGAAACAACCCAAAATTGGGTACGTGGGATCATGGATATGATCTAGAGTTCATGAAATTGTTAAAAATTTGGTTAGTGAATGTGTATTGATTTCCGTATTGTATTGGGTGGTTGTAGACCAAGAACCAGCGGAACGAATTCGGAAAGGGAACGGTCAAGACTCTTAGGGTTTCAGGTTTGGTTCGAGGTAGGTGATGGTTGTGATTTTGTGATTGTGTGATGTATGCATGCTCTTGATTCATTATGATACTTGTACGTATATGAATGTTGAATTATTGGTCACACTTGTTATAAATGAGATAGACGAATGATTATATGCCATGAAAAATCACTCTTGATTGTATGACTTGAAAGTATATTTGTGTTTGTGATTGTGGTGTGTTGATAATCAAATTGTCATGTTCCGGCATAACTAACTTGATCGGTTTCCACGTTTCGACATAAAAATGGAATTGAATTGCCACGTCAGCTAACAATTATGACCCTTAACTTTGGATGTGCATAAGTAGACACTTAAACTTCTACAAAATTAAACAAATAGACACATTCGTCCTACATGGCACACTACATAACAACTTTGTGTCCTATGTGGCATCCTACATGTATTATGTCATGTAGGACACGTGTGTCTACTTGTTCAAGTTTATACAAGCTTAAGTGTCTACTTGTGCACATTCAAAGTTGAAGGGCATAGTTGACCAATGAAACTAAGTTAAGAGTCACATTTATGTATTATACCAAATAGATTTGTTGTTATTTTGATTAATTGATGATTGAAATTTTGTTCTTTATAGTATATAAAACTTATATATC
Source organism: Solanum pennellii (assembly GCF_001406875.1). Lineage (NCBI taxonomy): Eukaryota > Viridiplantae > Streptophyta > Magnoliopsida > Solanales > Solanaceae > Solanum > Solanum pennellii. The sequence continues at coordinate 65,265,186 of NC_028643.1, read as the reverse complement.
AAATTTGAACTTATTTGGAGTATATTTTGCGTTAAAATTTGAAAGATAAAAATAGTATTTCTTCAACAAAATTTCAGATCCACCTGAAATTTTAGCCAATTTCACATGTAAGCAATCATAAATGGAAAAAATGATACGTTGAACTTATGTTTCAAATTTAAACAAAATAAAATAGTATTGCAAGAAAATCATATGCTTACGTCTGAAATTTTAGTCAATTATAATATATATTTCAGATATATGATTTAGAGAAAGGAAAATTTTCAAAATAATAATATTTTAGCTTTTAGTTGGACTTCTTTGCAATATGTTCATTATTTATTTAAAATGTCATTATTTTAGTTTGTTAAGGAATTAGTTATGCATTTATTTTATTTCAATTAATTTGAAAGAATACAAATAATTAATAACAGAGAAAATTATGGAATAAAAAATTTCAAAAAAAGCAAAATAGATTTTAAACACAAATTAGTTACGTTTTGAAAAAAGCAATAATAGTCATCCTTTTGTTGAGTGTTTTTTTTTTTTTTGCTTTCTTCTTAAAAACATAAGAAAAATAATTAAAATAATTTAGTTTGTCTTCCGAATCATTCATCTGATAACTTTCAAAGTTTCTTCGAGTTGAATACAACATATATTTGAAACATAATGTTTCAAAATTGACGATCATAAATGTGTCACATCCCGTGAATAATTGAAAAACTCAAGTATTTTTTTTGATTTTTTTATTTGTTTGGATGAGATATTCATATATGTAGAGTGCAAGAGTGTTTTTTTCTTCTTCTAATTGAATCAGTGAAATCTTTGTATGTATTGAGATTTATAGTTTTTCCGAATATTTTGTATTCAAATTATGATGTAAAACGAATGAAATTGTTTTTTGTTATAGTTTAGTAGTTGTTTTTTCTGTTTGAATGCATACAATAATTTGTATCCCATTAAGTTAATGTAACTAATCAATCATGAACTATATGTTGAATACAACAATATATAAACAAAAAGGTGAGATGAGAATATAAAAATTATAGATACAAAGTGAGATTGAATATAAAGTTGTTAATACGAAAAGAAATAGTTCTTCATTTGAAATACAAAGTGACTTTGAAAGATAAAATATAAACTAATTGATCATGAACTATATGCTGAAATATGAATACAAAAATGAGATGAATATACAAAGTTATAAATACAAAGTGAGATTTAATAAAAAGTTTTGAATATACAAGAAATACTCTCTTAATTTGAAATACAAAGTGACTTTGAAAGGTAAAGTAGACACATAAAATACAAAATTTTTTAGTTTACAATTCGGTAGAATACAAAACTAAAGAGAAATACAAACTTTTTCATGTATAAATTGAGATTGAAATACAGAATGAATACCCAATGAAATATAAAGTTGTTAGCATACAGTTAGGACGAATACAAATTAAGAAGGAAATACAAACATGTCGGTATACTAATTGAGATTGAAATACAATGTAAAAACAAAAAATGTAAAACTTTTTGATATATAGATAGAATGGATACACAAATAAACTATTGATTCATACATTGTAGACATACATATGTTCTCCCCGAATCTAAAATCCTAAAAGCAAATACAAATATATTAAAAATCAAACAAAATAAAAATATGAATGAATTTGTAGATTCTAATTAATTTGAAATATTAAAACTAAATACAAAAAATTGAAAAAAATTATTTAATCGACTAAAAATATGAGATGTATAAATATTAGATGATTATGTAAACAAACTTGCATAAAAATAAAAAATATTAACGAAAAATCTGCAATATGTGTAATGCGAAATATAAATCATAAACATTGATATTGAAATCCGTAATACATAGAATCTAAATACATACCATGATCGGTGATCTTAAACATCAAATCAAAATAAATCTAAATAAATAATGGAAATTTACCTTGCCAATCGATAAATTAACTTTAATTAATAAAGAGATTTCGTTTAACTATAGAGAAAATTTCTTGAATTAAAATATATATTTTGATGACCAATTTGTGAGCACCTTCAAGAAAGAGATCTGGAAACATGAAAAAGTGCTAGAACATGAAAGGTGGGCGTAGAAACGTGAAAGGTGAAGAAGAAAGGTTATTGGGTATTAGATTAATCAGGAAGAGTGAAATTCCAAGAAAAAGGAGCAAGAATTCACTTAACTCTATTAAGTAAGAAAATAAAGAAATTTTGATGATTGGTAGTAGTGTCTCTTTAAATTGTATCAATGGTGGATGCTTTCAATTTGCTTCACTGGTATTTTAATTGGTAAAAGATATGGTAATTTCATTTAGTAAGAAAAGAGAATCATAAATTATTGGATATAATAAAACTAGAATCCTAATAACCTTATATTACTATATTTGATATTTATATTTTATAAAATAAAAAATATTAATAAAAAAAATAGCCTTAAAAGTATGAGTCAGTGTACATTGATGATGGATACAATTTAAACTCAAATCTGAATACATATTATTTTCTAAAATATTGTCATTCTGACATTTTAAATAAATATTTTAAAGAGTTATTATTTTAACTAAATATTTTAGATATTATGACTTAATTACTAATTTTTCCAATAAATTATCCGAAAATAACAAGCATTTACTTGTTAGCATGAAAAATTAAGGGATGGACATATATTTATACTCCTATATTGTAATAGCTTAGATTAAACTTCTTTTTATTTATTAAAGAATGATTAGTTTTAATGATTAAAAATAAAAATGATTAATATTTTAATGATTAAAAATAAAGAATGATTAATATTTTAATGACTAAAGATATGATAGTCAAAACACATACCTTCTCAAGAGGCATGTAAACAAAAAGGGGACTTGCATAAATTCCTCTAGTTTAAAGGTTAATTACTTAGATATACTCTAGTTTGCAATTACATATCTTACTAATTTTTGGTGTGTCTAGACACGTCTAGATATGTCCAGATACATTAATTTCGGAATACATGAGTTCAAAATAAGGTGTAATTTGTTCTACATACATTGTATCCAAGTAGATTCACATGTATTTGGAATATAAAACAATCTTACTCACCTCTCTCTCATCTCCCTCGCCACTCTCCTATGTATTTGATATCCCAAATACATATGAGTCACACCAAATACATAGATATACATGTATCTAGTGTGATTCACATGTACCCAAGATACATAACGAATCTTGCTCACCTCTCTCTCTATTTTAGTGTATCTGGTAGGAAAAATACATGTATCTAAGTGTATCTTCCTCAATATATGATAGGAAACTCTTAATTAGTAGTAAGATATGTAATATTTTGATAGTATAAATAATAAAGATATGTATGATAGCGAAGTATGTTTAATTATGTAATTTTCCTAACAAAACATATGGTAAGTAATGTGGCCCAAAAAGAATAAAATAATATTACATATAATTTATATTTAGAAGTTGCTTTGTCAATATAAAGAAAAATTGAAGGATTTTTCACCTTGAGTAGCTTTCATCACATATATTTAAGATTACAAATAAGAGACAATTAAATTCAAAATAGATTAAAATAAATTTGCATCAATAATGAAAGAAGTGATTAATTAGTTTCTATAACACTCAAATTTGTTTTAATTATAATTATAGTCATGATACATACAATATAATAAAATTATGTATATGGTGCTATAATACATGGTATGTAGCATTTAGTTTGTACACAACTTTTTTTATAGTGTGTACTCATTCTTGAAGCCCATTTCAAATACACTAATCATTTCCTGCATAGTGCAAATTTCCTTGCACACTAGTAATTATATAAATATGGATTGTAATGGGGTATGGTGGGGTGGTTTTAGAGCTATGTGGAGCGAGACAAATTAAGAGTTATGTGGGGCGAGTTTAAAGTTGTGTGGGCGAATCGAAGTAATTATTTTTAAAATTAATACGGAGTGAAATGAATTGCGGATCTAAAGTACCAAAGGTGAATCTGAAGAAAATTAGATCTTTGTAATTAATTAAAAAACAAAGATATAAACTTTTTATATTAAGCTTTGTCTTTAATTTTAACTTTTTTTTTGTTAAATTTAAACTAGATTTGTTCATTCAATTGTTAGTTGTTGAAATATTAATTAGAAACAATTAATTAGCAATTAAGAATTAATTTTTAATTAGAAACAATTGATTGATGAAAAAATGAAAAAAAAAATTCAAATTTATTATTTTTCATATTAAATTCAATTAAAAACGAAAAAGAACTTTAAAATTTATGCGGCGGTCCATGCGGGATGGGGCAGTTCAAAATATTTGCGGTTGAGCTCAACCTGCGCCATCTCACTTCATATCCAATATATATATATANCATGAGTGTTTCACCATCAATTAAGACATATCCTGATATTGGTGAATTTGCTTTTGGTAACAAAGGAAGAATCTTGATTTCAATTTTTTTATATCTTGAACTATACTTAGTTGCAATTGAATTCCTCATATTAGAAGGTGACAACTTGCAAAAATTATTCCCAAATGCAAAAATTCATGTTGGTTGGGTTAAAATTGTTGGAAGGGAAGTTTTTGTTTTATTAGTTGCTGTCGTAATATTGCCAACAACATGGTTGAAAAGTTTAAGTTTATTGGCTTATGTTTCTATTGGTGGAGTTTTGGCTTCAGTTGTTTTGGTTTTTTCAATATTTTGGGTTGGTGCAATTGATGGTATTGGATTTAAAGAAAAAGGTGTGATTTGGAGATGGGATGGATTGATAAGTGCAATAAGTATGTATACATTTTGTTATTGTGGTCATGCTGTTTTCCCAACAATATGCAATTCCATGAAGGATAGGAGCCAATTTCCCAAGGTAATATCTAATTTTGATAAACATGTATTATTATTTCGATTTTAATTTACGTGATATTGTATGACTACACATGTCATATTACACCAATATATATATATATATATATATATATATATATAAAGAGAAAAATAAAATTAGATATTGTAAGAAGAGCACAAGAAAATATCCATAAATCAAAATATAACAAAACTTGAAAGTGTGATAATGATCTATAGTTCAACATCATCAACACATGAAAGAAAATAAAAAAATAAAAACTAAATTACAATGTTCAAGTTTTGATTAATAACAATCTTTATAATCTTTCCCTGTTGGAAGAATGTTGAGATTTGTACAATGGTTCTTCACCGTAGAAACCAAATCGCCGTGCATAGCTGAACATAATTCTGCAAAAGCATTAAAAGCTTTTGGTGCTTGTTGTTCTTCTGCAACATTGTCTCCAACACCTTCCTCTGGTATTACAGCAGCAACAACAACAACCTCTCTTTCTTGTGTTGTTGTAGCCATAGGAGAAGATATGGGCAGATCAACTGTCAATCGTATTGGGGAAATCATGTATTTATATTTTATAAGTTCAATTATAAAATAAGCATTTTGAACCCAATAAATAAAAGGAGTTATGATTTCAAATTTTCTTTCTTACTAGAGTAATATGAATTCCCACACAATGATGACGTGGAGGACTGTTTTTTTCTGTAGGGACATGATCTTCTTTGTTGTAAGCATCATTGATCGTTTTAATTGGCTGCAATGTATCTGATCCATCACCAGCACATCACACAATCACTTACGTGGAGTGTATATGTGTGGTGTATCACCAAACACATGAGGTAACTGCTTAGCCATGACCTGGATGCTCTCATTTATTTGTGCTTCCTTTTGTTGTTTTTTAGCAACGACCTCTTTTGTTGATTTTTCTTTTAAGATCTTCTCTGACTCGTTCTTTGGTGTTTGATCTTCGTGAGAATTATCTTTATTAGATACTAGAAGAGGATATAATTGAGGAAATTTAAATTTATTAACTTTTCAACCAATAAGTAATATATATATATATATATATATATACACGCATTCCGGTCAGGTGTAAGCGGCCAACTAGAACGGTCAATGTTGCTTACAATAAGAAATATCGGGTGGGTGAGTGTCTTTTCTATAGGCACTTGATCTTTCTTGTTGTAAGCATTATTGGCTGATTTAGTTGGCCGTTTATACATGACCCGAATGTGTATGTATATATGTATGTATGTGTGTGTATATATATATATATATATATATATATATATATACATACACACCTGTGATAATAGTTTCACTTGCAAGAGGAGTGAGATCAATTAGAAAGGCAGAAGAAGCAAAATTATTCACAACGCAATTGAGCTAGGATGAACAAGTGTTTTCTTCATCACTACAGCTCATGTTCTTCATATATCGAAAGAAAGAAAATTAGTCATATCAACACCATAGAAGAAAATAAAATAATTGATATGCACATATTTGAATTAACTGAAAACACAAAATGAAAATATAGAGAACTTTCTACACAAATAGATTTTATGTAGATATGTAGTATCATTAGATAATCAAATTAGAAAAATTTACATTGTTTTTATCCTTGAAGGACCTTTTCTCAGTTGAAGCACTATTGCTAGATCTTGTTGATGAAGAAAGCTACGCAAGATTAGTGTTATTGAATGAGTGATGTGATGGAATGAAAAAATGAGTAATGTAAGACTCCTATTTATAGCTCATACTTGCAATCTAAGGTATCATGTGTAGTAATTATAAAGTTGACTCTCTTGTCAAATATTAATAATATATTTTTGTCATTAATTCTATTTGATATATACATTTATTAAAATTTACAAATTGTTTAAAATTACTTTTCAAAAGCAATTAATTAAGGAGTATGACATTACTCCAATGAATTACATGCAAATAAGAATATTTGACCATAAAAATTATCATAATATTTTCTTGTTATCATACATATAGGTTCACATTAATGGTAATATATGTTTTGGTTCACTTCTGATCAAGAAAAAAATAATTAAAAACACAATGAATTAAGAATGATTATATATTTGAAGCTACAAACAATCACAACGGCAGTCAGTAATAATAATTAGTATCATCTATTTATTTATTTTTTCATTATTCCCCTAAAGCATTGTTTTGAGGTGATATTTTTAACAAAATATATATTTTATTAAGTTTTGTTTACTTCAAGATAATTTTCCATATATTTTCAATTTAATTCGCTACTTATGACTCTTATATGTAAGAAATAAGGTGTAGCAATTTTGAAAAACCATGAATAAAATTGAAAAATAATTTAGATAATAAATAAATTTTTAAAATCACACTAATTTAACTTCTCATTATACACCCAAGTAAAAAGGAATTACTACACAACTTTGTATATTAAAAAAATAATAATATGGTACTATTTAGAATATATGAACGTAATAATTTCAAATAACAGGGCCCACAACTTTTGACATAATTTTTTTTGTAAAAATTTAAGGAATCCCATAGTGTAATTCAATAATTACATTCTGTCCCGACAAATTTAGTATTTACAAAAAATCCCTTAAATTTGTTGTGCCGTGATACTTTAGACTCTAGTGATACATGGTAAATGATACATGGTAAGTTTAAACTGTTAAGAAAAAAATGTGGAAAAAATGGTACATTTAATGTTGTTACTAAAACAGCTTAATTTACGGTAACAGATCATTAATCAACATAAAATCAGCACGTAATTGGATATTAATTTCAAATTTTGAAAATCAAAGATTATATCATCTATTTTGAATACATTTTTTATGAACAATCTGTTAAATTTCGAAGTACAGTAGTTTTATTGTTGTTACAGTGGATTTTTCAAGATGAATACTTCGATTTTGATGAGACATTCCGGAATTTGGGTGAATGAATTGCAGTATGAAAGTTACAAAATCGACGGAATCGTTGTTGGAGATTCAATTTCATTTTCTAATTTCAAAGCAGCAATTGCAACCGAGTTGGATATTGATGTATCAAGGAAAGAAATTGAAATTCGATACATTGTAGAAGGTAACTCCTGTCCGATGAAACTTAAGAACGATATGAGTGTTAAACTATATTTTGAACTGAAAAAAAACGAGCCTGGATTTTCAGTGTATCCATTATGTATTGACACAATTGAAAAGAATAGTGGTACTGTACATAACTTTGATGGAACAAGTGGAGAAATAACGTGTGTAGAAGGCACAACACATGATACATAGGCTTTGGCAATGGTTGAAACTAGCTTATTTGATTCACCTGAAAATGCAGAAGTTGGAGTTGCAAATGTTATAATCAATTCAGATATTGTTGATGTGAAGACAGGTCAGATATATTAGGATAAAGCAACACTTGTAGATGTGATGACGAAATATAAGATAAAGAACAACTTCAATTGCAAAGTAAAGAGGTCTGATCAACAAAGGTATGACAGTGTTTGATATTTTAATGTATCATTTGTTCTTTTATATTTTAATTAGTACATGAAACATTACTATTTTAAATGAAAACCTACATGTATCATTTGTTCTTTGATATTTTAATGTATCACCATTTCAGTAATTTGTTTTGATACATTGAAATACCTATTTTGATACTTTAATATACTACTACTGATATAGTAAGGACTGTATCAATTTAAACAGTCATATAACAACTAGTGGATACTTTTCATTAATGTTGATACTTTTCTTAAAAATTGGTTGATACTTTTTGTGTAATTCATTGTTTGATTACTTTAAACATTATTGTTGAATATATTATATGATGCAATTGCTATATGTATTAATATGCTTAAAAAATGTACGCAGCTATGTGTTGTTATGCTTTTCAGACAAATGTGGTTGGACTATGAAGGCGTCCTGCAGGAAAAAATCTGATATATTCATTGTTAGAAATTTCAATAGTGAACATACGTGTCCGATGAGGGAGAGGGTATTAACCAAAGTCCAAGCAACAGTCGAATTTGTAAGTGGAGTGACTGCTCCAAAATTGGTCAATTATAAACGAATTTATACTCCAAGAGATATAATTGATGATATTAGAGAATATTATGGGGTTGAAATATCTTACCAGCAAGCATGGCGTGCTAAAGAACGTGCACTCTCCATGATTAGGGGAAAACCATCTGCAGGATATAGACGGATGCCGCGATACATACACATGTTAAAAACTGTGTATCCAGATTCTTATATAAGAATGCATAAGACTGAAGAGGATGAATTTATGTATCTGTTCATCGCCTTAAGACCATTCATTAGGGGATTTAAATACTGCAGACCAGTAGTTGTTGTGGATGGTGCACATCTGAGTGGAGCTTACAAAGGGACATTTGTATCAGCAAGCACACTTGATGGCGCAGGTATTTTTTATTTATAGTAATGATGTCTTTTTATATATTACGTATCAAATAATATAATGTGTGTGTAATCAGGTTGCATATTTCCATTGGCATATGGTGTTGTTGACACCGAAAATGATTGTTCGTGGACATGGTTTTTCGAACAGTTCAAACATGCATTTGGCGATAGAAAAGATATGTGTGTTGTTTCAGATAGAAATGAGAGTATCATGAAGAGTGTAAGGATTGTGTTCCCCGATGTACCTCATTATGCATGCATCTGGCATCTTTGGAAGAATGTATGTGGAAACTTCAAAAGGAGCAGAAAGGCCATAAGTGATCTATTCTACTCTATGGCCAAGGCATATAGAAAGGAAGATTTTGATAAGTTGATGGCTAAGGTTGATATAATTGATCACAGGGTTAAGGAGTACCTTGAATATGCAGGTTACGAAAAGTGGTCAAGAGTTCATGCAACAGTAAACAGAGGTAGAATGATGACTTCAAACGTTGCAGAATGTATCAATGGTTGTCTTGTTGAAGCACGCCAATTAATTATATTAGAATTCTTGGAAGAGGTTAGAATTCTTTTTGGATCTTGACATTGCAAAAACAGAGAAGTAGCCTCATAAACAAAGGACACATTAGGTAGAAAATTTGAGGAATTGTTGATTATAAACGCGGCTAAAAGTTCAAAAATGGAGGTATGTATCATTATATAGTACTTTATATTATATATATCTAATTCAGTGTATCATTCTGCATTTTTTAACATGCTTTATTTTTTAAAAATTATATATTTAAAATTTTTAATGTACACAGGTTGTTCCATCATCTGAATTTATTTTCTCAGTTTATGAAAATGGAAGAAGATATATTGTTCGTCTTGAGCGGAAAGTATGTTCTTGTGGTAGATTTCAACTAGATGAGATACCTTGTTCACATGCAATCGCTGTATTGAAAAAAAAGAATGTCACCGATATGAATCCGTATTGCTCTGATTATTACAAGCCTGATGCATTGGCAAAAACATATGAAATTTCAATGGTACCAATGCCAGATAAGGAAGATTGGTCAGATCCTAATAATGTGGTAGCTGAAACTGTGTATCCACCTAGATACAGAAGATCATCTGGACGACCAAGAAAAAGAAGAAGAAAGAATGCAGATGAAAAGATTTCGGTGAACACAAACTGTTGTGGACAATGTGGACAAGAAGGAAACAACGGAAGAACTTGTACTTTCTACCCAAAAGAGAAGTGAATTAGTCGTAATGTTTTTATGATATCAAGAATAATTTATAACGTAAATATTTTAATGAATTTCAGTTTTCATTACAGTTGAAAATTGAACACTTTTGGTTTAGATAAATAAACTTAATAACATGTGGTAATTAAATTTGAAGTCGTGCTTTTGATTATAAATACTTTGTTATTATTGGTGTTGATAAATATATTTGTGTCAATATTTGTTTTTAATATAAAATTTTATAAATCTTATGATACACTAAGATATATAAATTTAAGAATTATTAGGTAACATATTGTACATGATACATATTGTTTATCTAGTGTATCATGTACTTTTAGTGTGTGTTTTGGTACATGTGTATCATTTGCTTTGCACAATGATACATCTCCATTAGATAAAAAATACAAAATATTATTGAGGTTATTGTGTACTTTACAATGACTATAAATCATGTATCATGTGATTTTATATAATTTAACTTGTGTAATGCTTTTTTTGATATGCTTTTCTTGAAATATACAGTAAATAACTTTACTTTTAAAAAATAATACCAATTCATATAACTATGCTATTCAATTTACCTAAATATCATGTAAAATTTAAGGATTATAGGGTAACATATTGTACATGATACATACGGTTTAGCCAATGTATCAAGTATTTTTGGTGTGTGTTTGATATATATGTATCATTTGGTTTTGCCCAATGTATCATCTCCATTAAATAAAAAATTTAAAATTCTTTATTTCTATGTTTAATTATAAATACTTTGACTATACTTTATACTTTATTAAAGGAATTAAACCTGTGTGGCGCTATAATATGTCTGATATTTATATTTTCAAGATAAAAATATTTGTTACGTAATGTTAAAAAAAATATTCATGGAAATTGACAAAACCAAAAAAATAACATTAAAAAGGATCAAAATACTTGTTCAATAACATATAAAAACAAGAAATATAACATTAAAACATTGTTTTATCATGAAATGCTACACTACGTGAACTAAATCTTCTTCTGGTGGTGGTGTGACTACGCCCCTGGATTTTGGTGGATCATCATTGTCGCTAACATATCCGAACTTAGCCTTCTCACTTCCATAACTCCACAGCAATGCTCCATATCTTTGACGTAGGTAATCAGGACTAAAATCAGCATATGATATATTGATTTGGTCACTCATATACTCGGCAAATGCAGTAACATATAACCCACAGTCTCTACAAAAAAATACAGAATAAATTAAAAACTTAATGATACATTAAAAAGGACAAATGAAAAATTCTTGATACTTACAGGCTATCGCATTCCTGTAAAGGGATGTCTTGTGCAAATCAATCATGAAAGGAACTTGAGGCTCTAGAAGTGAACCAGTAATGTTGTCTTTGTATGCATGACAATCAGCAAATTTTGTGCGTTCATTTTTTTAAAAAAATCCACTGTCCAGTAGGTAAAAAGGAAGCATTTTAGACAACATTTTTATCTCATGAGGAATTGTTTTTCCTTGTGCTAATTGATGAGTCAAAAACCCTTATCACCCTGTTTTTCAACTCAACAACAGCCAACACCCAATGGAATTCTTGATCACAGTTAATTGGGATGTAGACCTCATCTACAAGATGTCATGGTAAAGCAGCTGGTATTCCAAAACCTTTGATGATGTTAATTATTGACCTCTCATGTACAGATACAACTGAAGTGCGATCAATATGTTCTTGTGTATTAAGACTATTATCATCATCGTCCATGTAATATCTATCATAACAGTTTTTTACATGTGACATGTACAAGCAGTGGGTTGTTGTGTATCTGTATTGATCCATGCTGCAAAGTTCTGATTTTTTACGAAGGTAGTAAAAAATCACATCGATGGGCTATAAACAAAATGAAAACATAGTAAAAAATGATATACATCTAAACAATATAAAAAAGGAAATATAATTATTAGAATATAGTATGATACTTTTGCAAATTAAATAGTATGATACTTCTACAGAATGTATCATTGCTAATTAAATAGTATGATACTTCAACAGAATGTATCATGTTATTATAATATAGTTATGACTGATACATATTTGATAAATAGTTTAAGATTTTTACCTCATCAGACCAACATTTGTTTGGCTATGACATGGCATAAAACCAATTCTTGTTCATTGGAAAGGCAACAACAAAGTCCATCATCGTAAATCCAAAAGAAGAAGATTTTGATCTGTATTTATCATCCGATGGGTTCCTGCATATATGATACATAAGTTTTGAATATATGTACATGATATATAACACTCACTTAATTACAATTTTTATATAACAAAGTATCATGAATTAGTTATATAAAAAATGATTACGCCTAACACTTGCAAAAATAATGTATAAAGCTTACTTATTGTTATGATTTTTTAGAAGCCCCCTTGACAACCAATTCATGTAATTCTCAGTAAGTTTCGACGAAACTTGATCTATAATGCCACATCTTTCGAACGGGAAATGGAGTCGAGCCATATCCTTCAATTTCTCTTTTCCCTTCTCGTTTGACCCAAAAGAAGTACAATATGGAGATTGAATCCTTCTCGAAGGCATTCTATTTCTATGCGCATGAGTGACTGAATCGGTTTTAACAACAATCTCCGTTATTGGAATATTAGTGGGTAATTGACTGTCGGTCAACAAGTACTGGCTGCTAGTTATATTCTGCGGATTGTAAGAATATAATGGTCTAGCATTAGTAGGATCTTTACCCAAATCTTTGATAAGCGCATATATTGCTGCTTGAGTTGATGGCGATATTGTTGTTGAAGTGGAAGATTCCTGTATAATATGATGTAATGATAAATTTGTGTGTAATGAAATTGTGTGTCATAAATCAAAATTAAAAAATCTACCAATGCATCCATTGTTGTTTTTTCGGACAAAACATGAGGGATGTTGTGTTGAACATTGTCATCAACATCTTGCTCCATGATATGTTCATTTAAATCTTGGTGCGACTGATGTGCGTCACCATCCTGAATATGCAGTTTTGAAATAAAAATTGTTAATATAATTTGTGCTGATACGTAACATTGATTATAATCACATGATACATAGTCTTGAGTAAATGTGCATGATATATGACAGAATTTAAAATGAAAAAGAAAGTGTCCATGATACATAGCATTGACTATATGTGCATAATACACGACATACATTAAAATGGAAAAATAAAGTGTCCAATGTATCATAAACATTACCTTTGGAGTATCACTGACTAGTTGTTCACCCTCATTTACAGAAACACCAACACCATCCACAGCGACATCCCCTGCATCGTCGACGATTTGATGTTCACCATTTTTACCAGAAAAACCAAAACCACCTTCAGCTACACCACCCATATCAGAAAGATCAATTGGTATTTGCTGACATGTTTGTTTGTCAGACTGAAGAAATGTGCTTGTATTATCCTGAAAATTTATGTTTTCCTTGCCTATAGATTGCATCAGCTGGGAGTGATTTGCTTTTATCAATATAATCAGTTCCTCAAATTTCTTGTCAACCTACAAATTGTAGATACATTTAGGATAAAAAGATTTTGTTTAAAAATAACAAAATAATTTACTTACGTAAGTTTTCAAATGTCCTTTCAACTCTTCAATATGTGGAATTATATTGTTGACATTCTGTGAATCTGCAGACCCATGAACATCAGCAGCCGGGTTCAGAGACACGTCTGGAACAGAACCATGTACATCAGTAGCCGATTTCGGTGACACGTGTGGAACAGAACCATGTACATTATCAGCATTCGAATTTGGAGGCAGATTTGACATGGAAACATGTACATCATCATCCGGTGTCGGAGACACATTTGATTGATCAGGCTGGTTCTGTTCTGACACCTTCTTTTTTTGAATAATCCCTTTTTTTCTTCTTTTTGGCGGTGGTGGAGGAGATGTATCAGACACTCTAGAATATGTCCTCAATAATTGTTCGGGAGGTTTTGTGGAGAAATTATCAAAATCATCTTCCTCATTTGGTTGTACTAATGGTAGTGATGAAGAATGAGCATGTTCAACTTGAGCAAGGTCAAAAGCTTCAATTTCCTCTGCTGTTGGGACAATGTTTGAACATGCATTCTGAATGTATCACAACACATAAGATAATTTAACTGTTAATACAATAATATTTCATAATGTATCACAAGACATAAATAACGATATTCCATATACAAAAATGAAATTTTACCTCTTGGAAAATGGTAGACATAAGCATTTCAAACTTTACCTTTTCAGACACAACTCTCCAATTGCACATTCTTGGGATGACATTTTGTTCTCTCACAGCTATTTTAGAATTTAAATTGGATGCACATTCGTATATCCAAACGTTAAGTGCATATGGCATCCCATATAATCGATACAACTTTTTACTAACATCAAAATCCTGTCTAAGTGAACCAATTAGTTTTGAAAATGATAGCTGACCCCAAGGAAAATGTTGATATCTACCATCTTCAACCATTAGAAAGTCGACAATAGATATAGTTGTATTATCAAGAGTAGCTAATACAAATGTATGAATAAAGAACAGTATAGACATTTTGAGTGCATCCTGATTGTTCTCCCAATTACCCATCTTAAACCGTTGAACTAGTTGATGCTTTGTAACACTAGTGACTGCACCAGGAAAATACTTTTGAAAAAGCATACAATTAGTTTGTTCTGGGTATTTGAAATCATTGGTATTTCCTCTGACCTTAAGTCCTGTTAATAATGCAAATTCATCTATACCAAATTTCAGGATACACCCGTTGGAATGTCTAATATGCAACACATTAGGGTTGCTTTGTTCCAATTCTAAAAGCAATAAACACTTATTTGTTTGGCCCTGAAAATTACATTTAGAAATGTCTAAAAAGGGTCCAAAAATTGTATCCTTAAACATATGGATAACATTCTCCCCTATGTATTTTTCAAAGTCATTCAGGAAATTGTTGTTAAAATTGACAGCAAACCTTATGGGATGTGTTGGTATCTTTTTTATCTTGTACTTCAGTGGCTGCAATTTGAAAATAAAACAGCAAATTATAGCGATATTGAAATATAAATACTAAATAAAACAACTAATACCTTACTGATACATGATATCAGTTTTCAGAAATTCATACTACATGAAAAACATGTGATACATATCTACTACATGTATCAGTGCATTGACTAAACATTATAACATGTGCTACATATCTAATACATCAGTACATCGACTAAACACTATACACACTGATTCTATATGTATCATCAAGCACAGTTGATGACGCTGTTATTAAACTTAGTGAATGATACATTATAACAATTTTCAAAACATGTATCAGTACATCAACTAACAACTAATACCTTATTGATACATGATATCAGTTTTCAGAAATTCATACTACATGAAAAACATGTGATACATATCTACTACATGTATCAGTGCATTGACTAAACATTATAACATGTGGTACATATCTAATACATGTATCAGTACATCGACTAAACACTGTACACACTGATTCTATATGTATCATCAAACACAGTTGATGACGCAGTTATTAAACTTATTGAATGCTACATTATAACAATTTTCAAAACTTCATGATACATATAAAATATTATGATACACAACAAATTCATGTATCAATTCATCATCTAAAACACTGTATACACTGATTCAAAATGTATCAGCAAGCACACTTGATTCCTTAAAATTTTTACTAATTTCAACAATAGTTTTAAGTACCAAAATACTAAACGAGACAATGTAGGCCTAACAACAATGTTTGCTGCTTCTTTTTTCTTTTTTTGTTGTATTTTGACAACCTTTGATTTTGATGTTTCGCTAGAGTCTTTGTTTGAATCCTTCTGCAGATTCATAGGATCATGCAAAGACTTTTTCCTATTTTCTTTCCAATTTTCATCGTCGGAATCATATATCCTTCTATTAATTAACGGATCCATTACTATGATGTAATATAACAATTAACAAATACAAAAAAGAGAATAAAAGAAGAACTGATGATGGATTAAGAATAAAAAGATGCTGGTTTAAGACGATGATGGATTAAGAAGAAAAAGACGATGATGGATTAAGAAGAAAAAGAAGAAACCAATAAAATATGCTGGGTTAAGAAGAAGAAAGACGATTATGGAGAAAGAAGAACTGAAAACGTGATGGAGTAAGAACTGAACGGGAGAGAAATTGTCCAAATTTTTGAAATTTCAAATTTTTTGAATTTTGAAATTCAAAATTTCAAAATTGGGTCTTTTATTTAAAATTAATTAAAATTAATAATTCAAAATCCAAAAACTGATTTAAAAGGTTGAGTGTTTTAATGGAGAAAATTCAAAATCCAAAAACTGATTTAAAAGGTTGAGTGTTTTAATGGAGAAAACATAGGCATTAAAATGGGTAATTGTGTATTATAGGAAGAGAATGTTATGTATAAACTTACACTAAAATTAAAAAAAAAAGAATTATATAATATTTAAAAAAAGAAGGGAAAATTAGAGAATATAAAACTTATAGTTGTGTATTTAAGTTATTTTTCCATTTTTTTGGGAAAAATTTGTAAATAACAATATTTTAGTATTTAATAGGGTCTTTTGTCAATACTTTTAATATATTTGAAATGACAATATTTTAATTTGCTATAAGAATAACTTTTATATTTATTTAATTTATTTAATTAGAAAGAATATAAATCTTTAATATTTTAATGAGAAAATCATGAGAGAAAATATATTTCAAAAAAAAAAGTAAAAATTGCTTAAATCTCTAATTACTAATTAGTTACAATTGGAAAAGTATGAAGTGTCATCTCTCTCTTGTTCTTTCAAACACCTTTCACCATTGTTCTACATATTTCAATATCCATTTTCGAATAACTCTATTGAAATTGAATTTAAGTTTTCGTTGATTTGTCCACTTTTCGTTGGATAATTTTTTTTGAATTAATCAATTGTTATTCAGATCTCGTTATCGATTTTTGATTTTTCATTGATAATCCTTATTCTTCGTAGAAGTCAAATCGATTGATCATCATTTATGGACAAATCTCCTGTAAGAATTTTTATTTTTATTTGTCAAGAGTCATGGATCAGTTGTAAAAAAAAGTTCATCATCCTTCTCTCCTAAAAAAATTCAAAATTGCATAACAATCAAAATTATGTGCATCATCCTTAAAATTCAAAATTGTATCTGCTCATCATCGTTTTTCTTGAAAAATAAAAATTGTTGATAGATCTGGGAAGAAGCAATTTTGAAATACAAAAGTGAACAAATTCATCGTCAGTGTTCCTACAAAACTCGAAATCGATGATTGATCAAAGAAATTAATTGAAATATACAATAAAAATCACATTTATTTTTCAAGATATGATCAATCTCGTATTATCTCAAAGAATCATTAGAATTAGTGGTGATGCAGCATGGGAGTAGATTTTTGAAATTTTATTCAAAAATAATTTTATTGTTGTAATATTGTATATTGAATAATCGGAATACAAATTAGTTTGGATAAAAATTTGATGATATTATGTATTGGATTATTAGAATATAAATTTATTTTAAATATAATTCTGATGATGTTATCCCTATTTTATATTGAATTATTATGATTTTATACATTGAATGATTGGAGTATAAATTTGATTGGAATACAAATTTGTTCAACAATTATAGACAACTTATAGAACATATTTTTTAAGATACAATTTTTAAAATGCACGAATACAAATTAGGTTAAAATACAACTTTTTCTTAAATTGAAAGTTACAAATATAAGTGAATAATAAATTTAATCAACAGTTAGGTAACAATTTTTTGAATACAATTTTTAAAATACAACTTTTAAAATATAAAATCAGTTTAGAAGATATTTTTTTGTTTAATCAAAAGCTAAAAATAAAATAACACGAGTACAAATAATTGATATACGATATTCAAAATACATTATTTTAAATACAAACAGTTGATAGCTGAATTTAAAGATAACATACATAATGATTGATTTGAATGCACATGAATACAATATGCTTAAATAAATATAATATTGCTGAAAAATACAATTAAAACATAAAAACATAACATATATACTAATATGAATATAAAAGTAAGAATATATATCATTTTAGTCATCTATAATTTCATTAATTTAAATACAATATTCTGAAAATACAATTAACATATAAAAAATACAACTGAAAATATTAATATGAACATAAATTAAGTATGAAATTAATTAAATTAAATATTAACTAAAATTAAAAAATATTAACACCAAAATATAAAACTTATCCTAAATAGTAGCGAAATCTACTTAAAGATAAGCCTCAAAAGGAAATTTACTAAATAAATAATTCTGAAGTTGATAAATTTGGACACAAAAATCATAAACGGTCAAAGAAAATACAAATCAAAATTAAAAATTTTCGATATTAACCTAATAAATACAAATCAAAAGAAAGTTATCCACTTATATGAGAATATGGTGCAAATATTTTACTTGATCTTTTTTCATTTTAATTAAAAAAAAGAAATTTGAAAATAAAATTAATGAATAGCGAGAAAGTGAAATTGATGAGGAGTGACAATATAATGTATTCTAGGAGGATAATTATAAATATATAATTTGCTATAAAAATAACGTAGGAGAAAAAACATGTGATTAATGTGAAATAAATTAGGAACTAAACTATGATACATTATATTTTTAAAAATAAATTTTGATTAATTAGCTAATTTTCCCTTTAAAGAAATATACATGAAAAATAAAGGTATATTAAATAGGTTTGTTAAATTTATTATTATTATTTTGACAAATTAATATTAGTATGTATTGTGTGACACAGCGGTGTACAAAATCGAACTAAAAATCAAATCAAATCGCAAATTAAGTCAACCTGAAAAAATATTCGACTAGTGATTGGTTTGACTTGGTTTGGTGTTAAAAAACCCCAACTATATTAGGTTGGTTTGGTTTCAACTAAAAAAACAATCCAAGACCAAACCAACCCATATTATATATATAATTTTAATATTTTATTTTACACATAATAATATTTACTTTGATATAATTCTTAAATATTTCTTATAAATTTTCATAATTTTTATTTTTTAATATATTATTTCAAGTTTGAAACTTAGAATTTTGAATGGTTCCATAAAGATTATAGTCCACATGTGTTGTAATTATAAGAAAACATAAATCAAAGTCAAATTAATACTAATTCAAAAAGGAAATCATTTTGACACTAAGAATGACAATAATATTGAATATTTGTTCTTTGATTTTAATTGGTTTAGACAATTAAAACATATAATCTAATTTTAATTTCCTTTAATACTTAGTCATGTAACTAATACTTATTAAACTTATTTTAGCATGATTTAGTAATTTTAAATTATGATCATTTTCATTATTACTTGTTAATTTGCAATATTTATTTCACGCAATTTTTATTATTATTATTATTATTATTATTATTATTGTTATTATTATTATTATTATTNCACTTAAATCAAAATCAATTAATGCTAATACAAAAAGGAAATCAACTTAACACTAAGAATGACGATAAGATTGAGTGCTTGTTCTTTGATTTTACATTAGTTTAGACAATTGAAATACATAATATAATTTTAATTTCCTTTAATATTTAGTCATGTAACTAATACTTATTAAACTTATTTTAGTATGATTTAGTACTTTTAAATTATGATCATTTTCATTATGACTCGTTAATTTACAATATTTATTTTACTCAATTTCATTATATATATATATATGGATATTTTAGTGTCATTCATTGTTTGTGTTATATTCTTTAGAAGCACCTTAGATAGTTGTATTTGGTAGAACTGAAGACATATTTAAATTATAAGTAAACTATATGTTTATATGAATACAATAGCGAAAAAATCCGAAAAACTCGGAAAAATCCGATGTTGAAAAACCCGAGTTTTATTGGTTTGGTTTGATTTATAGATTTAAAAATCCGACACAAATAATTTTGTTTGATATTTGAAAAACTCGAACCAACCCGACCATGTACACCCCTAGTGTCACATAGATAACTTAATTTTTGAATTTTTAAATTTTAAAGTTGAGATTATTTAGAGTAAATTTGAATAATGAATTATTGAAATTCAAAAATATGAGTAAAAAACAAATTTAGTTACACATGTATTAAGACAATTTTTACATGCATGCACTTTATATATGAATTTTCAATCTCATATGAATATGCTTGAATTGTTTCTAAAAGCAAATAAACTTGTAAAAATGTACCTATAGCAGACATTAATTACATAACAATCCCAAAAACATATATTTGTGCACTTTGCCCAATTGTTTTCAATGAACATAGTCAATATCTTTTACATCTATAATAACGTAACCAACATATGTTTACATTAAATTTCATTAAGTTAAATCTATTTTAAATGTTTTTCTTTTACTTCTTCCCCATTCTATCATTGATCTCTTTCTTTTTCCAATCATGTCTGTTGTTTTCATTGGATTTGTTTTTGGGTGTATCCTAAAAGAAGGAATCTCTCCTTTCTTCAGCTATTTGAGATTACAAAAATATGAAGATGTATTTTTTTTTATAAGAGGGATGATTTCTGAGGCGTCAAGTGGAAGATAATGAATGCCGCAATTGGAGTTTTGAATAAAACGAACTTTTGATTTAGTTTTTCATTATAATATTGAAAAAGTAATAGGAAATTTGTATATGTAATGTATAAACAACATATATTCTTTATATAATTATGTATAACCATTGTATATGTATCCATATTGTTGGCCTATGATGGTTTACACATACTATGGCGGTTTAGATTAGCTTCGGATGAATTTACACGCACTATGATGATTTATATCATCGTCAATTTCATTTATATTACACTCATTATACTATGTTAGTAAAAAGTGTTTAAGTGACCAAATCGCACTGGTATAAGTGTTTAATAAGTACACTCAAACCTCCTTATAGTGATGACAATGTTTGTCTGAAAGTTTCATGACTGTTATAGTTAGAGGTTGATATAAATATGTAGAGACGGACCCACCTGATTGTGTGAAAGTGCACCTGCACTTGGTAACTTTTAATTTTTTATCGTATACGTATGTGTGCATATATATATAAATACATTTATACATAGTATTATAAAGTATTTACAGCCTCATACTCAAATCCAAAAGTAAATCTTTATATACCCATTCTCCTCCAATTATTTACAACCCATACGCCCTCCCTTTTATTAGCTCATTATTGTCCAAATTATTTGACCCAATTTGTTATTCAAACCCAATATTAATTGTCCAATTATTCAGGCCAATTTGTTTTTCAAAAGTAATAGGCCCCACGGAAATAACTCACACTGTTTGTTTAAGTGGAGCAACAGTTTTGTGTCGTTTTTTGGTCTGCCATTGTTAGTCGAGATCACTCTGCTTCTGTGGTTCTCTGTTCCACTTTCATTTGTTTTTTGTTTTCAGTACAGTTTCTTTCGAATTGATTTTGGGTTCGCGTGGTTTTATTTTTGGTTGTAAAAAGATGGCAACTAGTCCTTGGTGGGGGTATCGTTCTGCTTATGTTAATTATGTTGACAATGGTAGTAATAAAGAAAATGTAGATGATCAACAGTCGAGGATTTCTAGTATGTCTGAGCCAGATTTTTCTTTTCATTTGGATGCAAACACAGTAGACAATAATGGTTTAAGTGAAGAAATCAAGCATGCAGATTGTGTGGGTGAAGAAATTGGGTTGATTTGAAGAGGAAAGGGAAGGCACATGTGGATTCTGAACAACAGACTAAAAAAAACAAAATTTAGGTTGTTCTTCTGCTCCGTTCATTCCTTCAAAGTCGTTCTCCAAAATAAAAATTGAGAATATTGATGGATTCGGCAACAACCTCATTGATCAGTATTCTCACTTGAAGATATAATACTACTTTTTTCTTTTACATGATTATTTGTATATTTTTGAACAATTTAATATTTGTTCACGTGATCTTTCATGTTGCAGACATTGTTGAAATTTGTTACTTGGAAGATTTTCAAATTTGCATTCTTCTTGTCTTTAGAGTAAACATGTAGGGTGTGTTTGGTACGAAGGAAAATGTTTTCCATGGAAAATGTTTTCCTAAAAATGTTTTCCTGGAAAACAAGTAGATTTTGGACTTATTTTCTCATGTTTGGTTGGTGAGTAGAAAATATTTTTCAGAAATGATTTTTAGTGTTTGATTTATGAATGAAAAATATCTTTGAGGAACATCTTTTATTTTTACTAGAGTAGAAAATAATTTATGAAATTGAAAATATTTTTTAAAAATAATTTTTTTTGGGGTGGGGTGGTGGGGGTGGGGGTAGTGAGGGGAGGCAGGAGGAGGGGGTAGGAGTGAAAAAATAAAAATTTGAAGTTGATAGTATTTTTAAAAAGCAAAATTAATTTTTTTGGGGGGTT
>NC_028643.1:65214636-65241426 GCF_001406875.1 Solanum pennellii | reverse complement strand
AAAAAAAAAAATGTAATTTGAAATTGGAGGAGAGATTTGGAAAATGTTTTCCTTAATTTTTGAAGGGAAGTCATTTTCCTTAATTTTGAGGAAAATGAGTTGATTTGGAAAACATTTTCCAAAACTTTTGCCGCAACCAAACATGAGAAAATTGAAAAACATTTTCCAGAAAATGTTTTCCTTCATACCAAACACACTCGTATTGTCTAGACAAATAACAATATATCTGCATTAAATGTGTATGTGACTAAACAATGCTCTTTTCATTTTGTGAAATTTATTTTTTTTGTGCTGAATGATACCACTACAGTATGTCATATACTATTTTGCTATTATTCAGTAATTGGTCAGTTCGATTGATTATTTTTGAATGATTTCAAAACAATATCTCATATACTATTGTGCTATCAGTTTCTTGTTTTCTTGACTGATTTCTTTGTATGTGAATTCTATTTATTTATTAAAAATGTTCTGATGAATAGTCTAGTGATAGAAATTTTGGTGCATAGTGTTTAGTATTTGGTTAGTAGTTATTGATAATGTACTGGGATTCTAATTGATTTTTTCTTTTGGATTAACCAAAATGTAAATCATATGAAGTTCTGGGTATATGTGAATTTACTGTATATTATCTGAGGGTGTACGACTTGCTCATGTAACATGTTTAGTGGAAGGCTACATTATAATTCTAGATTGAATGAGTTATAGTGCTGAAAGATAAAATCTGAAGAAATTTCAAATCGATAATGATAAGATTTATCAGTATTTTATATTTTTGTGAAATTTATATTTTTGTGCTGAATGATATTATAACACTGTCATGATCCGAGTCTACACCCTGGACGTGACCGACACTCGAAGATTATTGTTGGTCCCCAAACGAACCCTCATCCTGGCTAACTACAAGCGGAAGACTAACTTAAATATACAAAAGTTAAAAACTGAACAAAATTCATGAAACTGAAATACAAATCTTTAACTCAAATGAAAAACTTTGAATAAAATAATGTATTCAACTCGTCATGTAATAGGCAACTTAAGTTTTCAAAACATATAATAAAATATATGAATAATATAGACTCCTCAACTATATCGATTATCTATGAAGCCTCTAATCAATAAGGATGGAAGTCGGGACAAGACCTACTACATCCTGATTAAACTGAAAAGTAAATGAAATCCTCCGGAAGCAAGGAGGCTCACCATATCTAACTCAAACTCTCAAATGTATCAACGAAGCTCTTGTCGAAGATCCTGAATACTTGTTTCTGCATCATGAGAAGATGCAGACCAATTGGCTCAGTAGGTGAAATGTACGAGCATGTAAGGGAAATTTTGAACTTGATAAAAATGGATACATACTTACCTCTTTTCAAACTTACTCAACTCAAGTAATACTCAAGGATACTCAAAACTACTCAACTCAGAAGTTGTCACGACCCAAAATGAGCGTGATTTTGGACGGTAGAACGGGGAGAGGGCGAGTCGTGCCCATTCTCTATCCGGGCACGAGCAGGAACATCCAAAATAATGGAAAGGCGAATACATGTACATGATGTAACGACATATTCCAAAATACGTGATCCGATTTGATAGGCTGCCCGCAGAAAGGAAAGAGTTTACCGACCGCATAACAATTCATTCTTGTGTGAGCGCCATGGGCCCATGTCTCCGGCACTCGTCTTATCCCATTTAGACAAGTCAACCTAAAATTCAATCATTTCAATAAAAATGCAGAAAATTGAGAATCAATTCAAAACACCCCCAAAATCTAGTTATCACGTTTACAAGCCTCTAAAGTATTACAATTGATTCAAAAGAAACGCTAGTCTCAAATGAACTTGTTTCTAGAATAGAACAAGGTCATAACTAAAGAGAAAGAAAGTACGCTGAGACGACAAACAACTACCTCACAAATCTCCAAGAAACCTCAGACAAGGAGAAGAGAGATAACACAAAGTCCGGGCTAGTAACCTACAAAATAAATTGTAGTAGCAAGGGGTGAGTACCAAACCACACGGTACCCAGCAAGTAAACGTCTAAACACAAGCTAAGGGGATAAAATACGAGTACTCCTTACACACCAATCGAACCTCCACAACTACAACCTGCATAAAAATCAGCCCTACCTACATTTCACAATGTTCGTAGCATCCAACTAATCAAAATCATTTTAACAAATATACATCCTCAACTACAAACTGAATATTCAACAATCACAACTTTACACAAAAAGGCACTCACAATATCAGCAACACACAAGTCAAGTTCGTCAAATAGAGGTAATCAAATATCAAGTAATTCCCAACCACCAATAAAACACATAATCATCAAGAATGAAGAATGTCATGCGATGCAATGCAATATAACACTATGAAGTGATATGCCTCAGAATACCAATTTCTCTCTCAACTGTATATACATGATACTCCTCGGAAATACATCGAGAGTTCATGATCTATGGGGGACTCGCGAGGTCCATATACCGACACGGACGATCTCCACGTGTCTGTGCGGATGATATCAACGCACTATCATAAATCAAACAAATTTCACACGGACGATCTCCACGTGCCCAAATCATAATCACAACTTTTCTATCGCACGGACGATCTCCACGTGCCCAAATAATCATAACTCGATCTCAACACGGACGATCTCCACGTGTTAGACCTTTACTCATACCCGATCTCATGTCAATGCATGTGCACAATATGATATCCAATAAAAAAGATGATACAACATCTCAATATATCAAATGTCGCTAATGTAATGACCCGAATTGTAATTTTTGGAAATTTGGATTATTCTATAACTACGGTTATTTAGTTGATGGGTATTTATTTATTACCCAAGAATTCCTTTAGTTGAGTAGTTCATGCCCATAATTTTGCATGAACCCTATAAGTCGAACAATTTTGAGATAAGAAGTGTATTTGAGTCCTTTTGAGGAGTCCTCTACACTTTTTAGTAACTTGTTTCAATATTTGAGCAAGTGAGGATGAGGATGAGGATGAAGAGAATTAATCATGATTCTACCTTGTCATCACGACATCCTCCATGTCATGAACCAAATTTTTGAATTCATAATTCACATTCAAGAGAGAGTTAAGAGTAGAGTTCAAGAAAGCTTTTAAGTTCAATTATGAATTCTTTGAGATCCACCATTGACTTGAATTAAGTTTTGAGGAAGTAAATAAGAAAATGAGAAGAGTCATATACATGAGTTCCATGTAGTATGTGTACCTTCGAGTCACGTCGTTCATGCCCATAAATTTCGCGTGGACTCCACAAATTTGAGTATAATTGAGAGGAGTAGTACCTTTGAGTTCTAAATCTTGAGTTTTAAGTTCCTAATCTCCTTTAAGTTTACATTTCTAATCATCGGACTATTACATATTATCCATGTAGTCCTTGAGTTGTGCCCATAATTCTACATGAACCCTATAAGTCGAATAGTCTTCATATGAGAAGTACCTTTGAGTTTTCGAGTTGAGTAGTTCATGCTCATAATTTCGTATGAACCCTCCAAGTTGAAAATCATGAAATCATCCATAAATATGAGATCATGAACCTTGAATCTATTTTAAATTCAAGAGAAGTTAAGATTCAAGCCTAGAAGTCAAGAGCAAGTTAAATTAAAGTTTACTATGTTTTCAAGAGTATTTAATAATGTTTAAACCTTGTTTTTAAGACTCGTGTTTCAAGTTAAGTAGATAGTAAAGAGTTGAGTTCATTTCTCACAAAGTTATAAGAGAACTAAGTATTCCCTAAGAGTTTGTAAATGTTTTCACATCTAAACAAGAAAGAAAACTGAGATTTCCAAAAGAGCCATTGAGTTAATTTTTTAGTAAAGAGAAAACTATGATTTCCAAGGTTGCTTTTAAGCTAACTTTGAGCAATTATCTCAAACCAGAGAAGAAGTTGTTTTAAAAACATATGAGCTAAGTATATTTTGGGAGTAGTATTGAGAACAGATATGGGAACGCGAGTTCATATTAACTCAAGCCCCCATAAGTCATGTAGCCATCATGGGCAGAAAAAAGATCATACTTTTAAGATGATTCTATAGTGCTTTTTAGCAAGGACTAGTGGATCCACTTAGTAGTTCAGGTTCTATAGAGATGGAAAGGTATAGGACGGTCCTTGGCAACGTGAGGTAAAATATTGTACCATCACTTAGGCTCATAGTGATGGTTGTCGGTTAGAGAATCTCCCACAGAAACTAAATTGTTTTATTATATAAGTAAAGTTGAGTTTGTTATTGCATTTTCTTTAACGAACTAAGTTGCTTTTAATATTTCATAAAGCTTTCTATATATTGCATGTGTATTCTTGCTTTATATTGAGTTGAGTACCCAGAGTCGAATATCATATCTTTGAAGTTGAGTATCTAATCTTTGAGTTGAGTATCTAATCTTTGAGTTGATTATCTAATCTCTGAGTTGAGTATCTTATCTTTGAGTACTTCTATCACGACCCAAAATGAGCGTGATGGCACTCGTCTTATTCCACCAAGACAAGTCAGCCTAAAATTCAACCATTTCAATAAAAATGCAGAAAATTGAGAATCAATTCAAAACACCCCCAAAATTTGGTTGTCACGTATACAAGCCTCTAAAGTATTACAATTGATTCAAAAGAAACGCTAGTCTCAAATGAACTTGTTTCTAGAATAGAACAAGGTCATAACTAAGGAGAAAGAAAGTACGCTGAGACGAAAAACAACTACCTCACAAATATCCAAGAAACCTCAGACAAGGAGAAGGGAGATATCAAAAAGTCCGGGCTAGTAACCTACAAAAAAAAATTGTAGTAGCAAGGGGGGAGTACCAAACCACATGGTACCCAGCAAGTAAACGTCTAAACACAAGCTAAGGGGATAAAATACGAGTACTCCTTGCACACCAATCGAACCTCCATAACTACAACGTGCATAAAAATCAGCCCA
The DNA here is from genome assembly GCF_001406875.1 of Solanum pennellii. Taxonomy (NCBI): domain Eukaryota; kingdom Viridiplantae; phylum Streptophyta; class Magnoliopsida; order Solanales; family Solanaceae; genus Solanum; species Solanum pennellii. The sequence continues at coordinate 65,236,475 of NC_028643.1, read as the reverse complement.
ACCTACAGTTCACAATGTTCGTAGCATCCAACTCATCAAAATCATTTTAACACATTATACATCCTCAATTACTAGTTTTGAAATCTTATTGTGGTCATTTGAAGTTCAACGAATTGGGAAGGCTCATTTGATATATTGAGATGTTGTATCATCTCCTTTATTTGATATCATATTGTGCACATGCATTGACATGAGATCGGGTATGAGTAAAGGTCTAACACGTGGAGATTGTTCGTGTTGAGATCGAGTTATGATTATTTGGACACGTGGAGATCGTCCGTGCGATAGGAAAGTTATGATTATGATTTGTGCACGTGAAGATCGTCCGTTCGAAATTTGTTTGATTTATGATAGTGCGTTGAGATCGTCTGCACAGACAGGTGAAGATCGTCCGTGTCGGTATATGGACCTCGTGAGTCACCCATGGGTCATGAACTATCGATGTATTTCCGAGAAGTATCATGTATATACGATTGAGAGAGAAATTGGTATTTTGAGGCATATAACTTCATGGTGTCATATTACATTGCATCCCATGACGTTCTTCATTCTTGATGATTATGTGTTTTATTGGTGGTTGGAAATCACTTGATATTTGATTACCTCTATTTGACGAACTTGATCTTGTGTGTTGCTGATATTGTGAGTGCCTTTTTGTGTAAAGTTGTGATTGTTGAATATTCAGTTTGTAGTTGAGGATGTATAATGTGTTAAAATGATTTTGATGAGTTGGATGCTACGAACATTAATGAGTTGGATGCTACGAACATTATGAAATGTAGGTTGGGCTGATTTTTATGCAGGTTGTAGTTGTGGAGGTTTGGTTGGTGTGTAAGGAGTACTCGTATTTTATCCCCTTAGCTTGTGTTTAGACGTTTACTTGCTGGGTACCGTGTGGTTTGGTACTCACCCCTTTCTACTACAATTTATTTTGTAGGTTACTAGCCCGGACTTTGTGATATCTCTCTTCTCCTTGTCTGAGGTTTTTTGGAGATCTGTGAGGTAGTTGTTTGTCGTCTCGGCGTTCTTTCTTTATCCTTAGTTATGACCTTGTTCTATTCTAGAAATAAGTTCATTTGAGACTATTGTTTCTTTTGAATCAATTGTAATACTTTAGAGGCTTGTACACGTGACAACCAGATTATGGTGGTGTTTTGAATTGATTCTCAATTTTTCTGCATTTTTATTGAAATGGTTGAATTTTAGGCTGATTTGTCTTGGTGGGATAAGACGAGTGCCATCACGCTCATTTTGGGTCATGACAACATGGTATCAGAGCCCCAGATTCATAGGTCTCACGTGTATACAAGCCGAGTCTAAGTAGAGTCTCGAGGATCGATATGGAGACGTCTGTACTTATCTTTGAAGGCTATAGTGACTTTTAGGAAAAATCTTCACTTCTTGGATCTCTATCGTTCGTACTTTGTCCGATTTTATTTCTTATCGCTGCACTCCATTCATTTTCACTTATAGTGATGACTCGTGCATAGTTCCTCATATGATTAGTTGGTGTGTCGTTTATGACTTGTATGTTAGATTTAGTGCTAAAGTGAAAGTTATAAACTTATAGAAATCGTGAGGTTATAATAAGGATGTTAAAAAATTCTATGGGATTAAGTAAAGTGGTGGTTCGATGATGCATATTGAGGATATTTGAATGATGAGGTTAAACAATGGTTTGAGGGGACTTCATGAATGTGTTATCTTTTTCAGGTTAGTTATCCTAATAGAGAGAATAATATTTGTGTGGTATATACGATATTTAGAGTGGTTTAACAAATGGAAGTGGAATGATTAAATGGTTGACTAGGTAAACCTATGAAAGAATAAAGGAAAAAGGGATAGATTTACCCCCGTACTTTAATAAAAGGTGCGTATATACCCTCCGTTATACTATGCGTACACATGTATCCCTAACGTCCAGTTAGTGGTACATATATAACCTTGTCACTAACGGAGCCCTATTTTGTAACACGTGTCATGATCCTATTGTAGTACCCGTTTCATCCCCTTTTTAACCCATAACCATAACCCGCCCCCATAACCCTTAAAATAATCCTAAACACACACACCTTAATCAAATACCCAAAGAAAAATTCGCCGCTATTCACCCAAAACCCTAGTCGTCTCCGTCGCTATTCACAAACCAAAACCCTAGTCGTCGATCGTCTCCGCCGCGTTTCACCCAAAACCCTAGTCGTCTCCGCCGCGATTCCACTTTGTCTTCCTAGATTCGAACTTGTTTTCATCTAATCTATCATGTGCTCGTTAAAGATACCCATTCGATTTTGAAGTTTTCCTACTGTTTGGTTTTCGTCGAATTTATCTGTTGTTGTTGTGTTTTCTTATTGTTTCTTTCTTTATTTTGTATAATATGCGTTTTATAGTGAAATTCGTTCTAGGTTGTAGTGAAGCATACTTTCCAGAAATGAAGTTCACATTTCCTTGAAAATATTATTTTTTGTTTGTTGGTTTTTTTAAGTGTTAAAGAAATATTTGTTTGTATTCATGTCGTACAACCACTTTATCTTTTGTGGGAATCTCTTTATCTTGTATTCATTCATGTCTACCTACCTCTTTATTTTTTATTTTTTTAAGGAATCTTTTGTCTTGGACCACTATTAGTCAATTAGAGATTAAAAAATTGAGACTTCTCTATGCTTAGTTTTTGAGGCTTTCATAGTTCAGAGAAAAAATCGAAACTGTAATGATTTTTTGTATATGTAAAGTTAGATTGAGGGTTTATAATTTAGGGAAAAAGGACAGATTTGGGATGCTACTATAATGACATTTTTCAAGTTACCAATTTTTCATTTAAACAGAATTATGTATATATATTATTATTTGTTGTGTTATTATAAAGTCGATTGTGAAGCAAAATGTTGGGAATCTTTTGTTGTGGGTCACTTTTAGTCAATTAGAGATTATAAAATTGGGACTTGTCTGTGCAGGTTATTCTGTGACTTACTTAACTAATATGACTTTCTTAACTTACTATATGTGACTAACTAACTTAACTTATGTGACTTACTTAATGTATGTGAATAACTAACTTACTGTATGTGACTAACTTACTTAACTAATGTAACTTAACTTAAAAAAATTACAAACTTAACTAATGTAACTTAACTTTAAAAAATCATTAGTTTACTTTGAGCAATGCAATGTATTAGTTTAAAATGTAATTCTCTTTAAATGATGTAGATACCATAATAGAGATGATATTAAATTTGCACAATCTGTAAATTCTGATGAACTATGTATTGTTCTATTTACATAATAAATAAACACTTGTTAAAGGAGTAGTTGAAAACAGTTGAATAGCTCACTGTTATTTCATCTAACTGTCTTATATTTACTATTGCTTATGTTATTTCATAACTCTTTGTAGGTCATTAAAATGGTTGAAGTTACAATTTACTTTCATCATGATGGTGAGTGGCTAACTAGTCCAGAACCACACTATGATAGAGGAAGTGTGACTTATTGGAAAGGGTATGATCCTGACCTTATATCTTTTTTAGACTTAGTTAATGAGTACAAAAATAAGTTAGTCTTTGTGGGTGTGCAAGAACTTATTGTTCTTGCTCCAAGCGGAAAATATTTTGAAATCATAGGTGATGAGGGGGTTAGGACCTTAGCATCTATTATATCTAGTGAGTATAAATCAATTCACTTATTTGCTACGGATAAATGTGAGTTTTCTGTTAATGTAACTGATATTTTGATGCATGATGGGTCATTTTTACTTGCACCAATTATTAATGAGGGTACAGATTGTAGTGAAAGTGATGATGACAGTAATAATGGAATGGTACTTAGTTGTTCGGATTATGACATAGAAGAATTAGAAAATTTTATCACTAAAAAAGAGAGGAATATAACTGATATTTTGCAAGACTATAAGGAGATTGTTAAGGGTATGACCTTCAAAGACATAGCTGAAGCAAAATAATTTTGTAAATTGTATGCTCTAGCTAAGAAGGTAGAACTTGTTGTGGTGAAGAGTGATAAAAACAGATTGAGGTACACATGTGTTGCTGAGGGCTGTCCATTTTTACTTTTTATTTCTGGGGATATGACTACTCCTGGTGTTAGTGTCAAAACACTTGTAGATCATATAGAGTGTGGAACAGCATGTGATAACTCTGCAGTACATTATTCCACAATAGCCTTGTATTTTAAGGACAAATTGCAAAGTGACCCCACGTACAAGGTCAAACAAATCAAGGCTGATTTACATAGAGTTTTTGAGCTCAATGTTAGTGAAGCAAAGTGCAAGAGAGCCAAAGAGGAGATATCGGAGAATTTAGAAGGCAGCTTTGTAGACTTTTACAACAAATTAGAGGGTTATGCTACTGAATTGAGAAGTCGTAATCTAGGGTCTGACATTGTGATTGATTTTTCTAAAGATGCACTATCTAATGGCAAGAGAAAATTTCTTAGGATGTATATCTGTTTCAAGGCAATGAAGCTGGGTTTTAAGTCTGGGTTAAGACCACTGATTGGGTTAGATGGTACATTTTTTCAAGGAAAGTGATAACGCTCAAACTTACTTCTCAAATAAGAAGTAAAGCGGTCGTATCAAGTAAAGAACCAAACTAATGAGGTTGGGATCGTTCCCACGAGGAAAATAGTTCAGACTTAACTTTAATCTATTATTACTAATGTTCAGTCAATTATTTCCTTAGAAAACAAAAGACAATAAAGGGAGGTTTTTATATCTAAATGAATGAAAATAATTAGCTAAATTAAAGTAAACAACTAACAGGTTCAATTGTTGGAGTTTAATCAATTAATCAAAGTAACTAGGGTTTAAGTGTTCCCACAGGTTCGTAACTTAATAATTCTAACTAGAATAATTCTTTCCTAGTATCTTGCATGCAAAGTGATAAGTTATGTATTTCTAAATCCTTGGTCCGTCATCTAGAAAATTTCACTCCGCACCTTGGTCCGGCTACGTGTGTTGCTATACTAACCCTTACCTTTACCTCATATTAAGCGTTGTATTCGATATTTGACTAAATTATTACTTCGTACCAATCAATACTAGCCTATTANGAAATATGTCAATCGACGGACCTCGCGACTGGCCGTTGTGGTCATGACGGGCCATCATGGCCTCCGTCATCCTATACTTCACAACTTCTTCTGCTGCTTTCTTCATTACCCTCGACGAACAGGTATGACGGACCGTTCCAAGCACGACGGTCCGTTGAGGGTCTTCGTTCCATAACACTTAGACTTCTTGGAATTTTGGGTACTGGGACTACTCTCTGATCATCACGACGAACCAGCAAGACGGACCGTCGTGGCTATGACGGTCCGTCATGAACTTCGTAATCCCACACTTGGTCAGACTTCCCCATCTTCCTTCAGCAGCTTCACTACGATGCCACCTACGGACCGTCACAGGCTCCATAGGTGGTAACTTTTCTGCATTTCTTGCTTAAAAACTTCCCCGTTCATCCTTAGACAGATTTCCTGCAAATAAAGAGAAACTTACCTAAAAATTAATACAAAAAGGCTTTTGGACACACACTAAACTTAAGGAAAAAGCATTAAATATACCGTGAAACCACGGTATATCGACACCCTCAACTTAAATTTGTTGTTTGTCCTCAAGCGACACACCATGACTCACTACAAAATCTTTGTACAATAGTATCCATATTTTAGCTTTCGCAATCATTTGGCTATCAATCCCGATCAGTCTCATCATGTTTATGCATGTTATCACTATTAAGCTTGAATTATGTGGGATCAGACCATGACATAGACTCACCACGCACTGACACCTATCCTCTTTTAATTTCTCACCGAGGTGCTAATATTTCCGTTATTGCAACTAATGTCCTCACTTCAAAACAACATCCTCATTTTTCACACAATAATTTCAGTTTGAGTATAAGGATTACTTTTCAACACTCACTCTCATAACAAATTCACAACTCATTTATACATATTGCCATAAGCTTGCCCTTATTTTCACTGCTTTAAGTTCGTCATACAACTCTTAGGATCACGATAGGACTTTCTTAGCTTGTAACATAGGCTCAGGGTCAGGTCGGGTATATTTAGGTATACTTTAGTGACTTTTTGCCCTCCTTGACATATCGGATAAATATACCACTTTTTATCACTTTATTTCGCCCAATTTCTCATATTCTTTCACCTGGCTATTTTCCCTTGTTTCTTCATTTGTGTAAGTGACTCTCTTCTTTTCTTGCTTGTATTTATGATGTTTTTTTTGTTTTTTTTTCACTTTTCTTTCAACCGGTTCTTGAGTCACTTTACTTTTGTTCTTTCTCTCTCTTTGTTCTTTCAACCCCACTTTCCAAAGCATTCCTCATAAGAGTCACCATCAACTCATGGCTTTGCCATGAGTCAAAGAACCCAAAGTTGGGTCAGGTCCACGAAAAGGTTGTTTACTAGATTAGCCACCCTCAACTTATGCTTTTGGCATAAACTGAGGTGCACATGTCCAAGGAGGGACCAAGGCCAACACATTATTCCCAGAAAAGATCAGTTGGGGTGAAAAAGAAAGGTCTAGTTTAAGCTTAAATCATTTGGATCAAAGAGGGATTAAATTCATTCATTTTTTTTATTTAGGCTAAAAATTGGCTATATTGAACAAGGGCCTATGATCCTTTCCTAATTGTCTATTACAACGTACTTTTGGCAGGATTAACCAGGCAAGTTCTAGCTCAGTACAAATAGTGGACTATTCAAATCTTCCTCACACTCACTTGACATCTCATTACTCTACCAGATTACCAGACACTAGTTTGAATTTTTAGACTTAGGGTCATGCAGTGGTGTATCTCTATGTCATGCTTAGAGCCACACATGTATCAATTACTATGCCTAGTCATGCATCATTTTCATTACATCAGGATATCATTTTAGCCATCATGCTGCAGAGTTAAACTATGTACACAAGATATAGACATGCCGATTCAACAATAAAAATAATCAGTCTCTTGGGGAAAAAGAACACAGGCAAGAAAACCCCAAAAGAGGATCGTGAATTGGACTAATCAGACTTCACCCTAGCACTCACTTTCCATTTACCCCACCCCCAAAAAAAAGATATGCAATTGTCCCCAATGCATAAAAAAAATGAGATACGAGAGTGGTAGGTGAAGCAAACTTAGGGCGCAAAGCGCCGACGATCAGCAAGCTGGTGGGTCCGATCTGGAACCCACTACCTCTGTAGTCTGGACACCCTCAGTAGTGTCCTTATCAGCAACAGCACTATCAGCAGTGCCTCCCGCTATCGCCACATCTCTGGAGCTAGATGCCCCAGCAGCTGACTCTACAACCCTCATCTGATGCGCCTCCTCATCAGCATGTGAGGCTCTCCTCGCAGCCTCCATCTCACGACGCTCCTTCTTCCGTGCTCTAGCCTCATCCTCCTCTCGACCCTTACACCTCTTGGCATGCTCTCGAGGGAGAGGTGGTGGAATCTCAGAAGTGGTGAATAAGGCCGCCATCACTGTGTCCTCAGCAGGCTCAGCAGAAAGGCCTCAAGCTCAGGCACCCTAGCCTCTAGGATCATATCAATGTCTGCTCGAAGACTCTCGACCGCAGCCTGAAGGGTCGACACATCCACCTGAGGGGCTGGCCGTGCTAGCACCCGCAACTCAAAAGCGTCCAAGCGCTGATGAACCTCAGCAATCTTCCGCTCTGTGTGCTGGATCATTCTCCGCTCCAAGCGCTCTTCTGCCTCAGCAATAGACCTCTGCATCCAAGGCTGGATGTGAGGCAGAAGTGTAGCCATTTGTGCCTCTAGTTTATGGACCCTAGCAAGCGTGACCAGAGCGGGGAAAGGGGTTGAGCGGCACCTTCTCCATCAACAGACAAGTGTAGGGCCATCCACCTCTTGGTGGTCTCTCTCAGCGATGGCTCACGCAAGAATTGGCCATCTTTGATAATTTGCCACCGGTAGTCAAACTCGGTGGTGAGAGGGGTCCGGTTGGCATCAACATCCTCGTCGTATAGATACCGGCGGATGGCAGGCAGGGAGATATCAACCTGAATGCCACGTACTCGGACATGCTCAAGTGGGGCCTGTTTGGCGGGGGCAGCCCGCCTATCAATCTGTGATCTGAGAGTAGCCACGTAGGAGGCGTAGAACTCTCGGACCAACTCTTCACTATAACGGCCCAAAGAACGCACTGTCCACTCCAGTCGGTGTCTGGTGAAGAGATTCTGGATCTCTGGCATAGTAGGGAGACTTCCCGTAAGGACCCGCCTCTCCAATGTAAGGGTCCGTGTCATGACTCCTTTATCATTCAGAAACTTTGCGTCTAAATAAACTTGATACTGCCCGTCGACACACCACCGGTTGGGCTGGTCGGCAACCAGGGTGAGGGCACGAGTCGGTGAGCCGGGAGTGGATTCAGAACTGTCAGCCTCATCAGACGAGGCAGACTATGCAGCTGTGGCGGGTGCAGGGACTTCAGCAGACCCGGAGGCTTCCTCCGACCACGAAACTCCTAAGGAGTCAGACGCTCCTTCTTCATGAGTAGCTGACCCAGAAGGTGTGCCGGTCAGTGTGCGCTCCTGATCAGACTGGGAGGCAGTGACTACGCCGGACGCCACCTTTTTGGGCATAGCTCTGGCAGCACGTGCAGCTCGGGATGGAGTGGCAGTGGCTGGGGACACGTACTCGGGGTCACGCTCATCATCAGAGCCAATGAACAGGCGGGGAGACGGGGTGACAGACTTTGATCGCCCACGTACGTAAACTCGATCTTGTTTTGGTTCCATAATAGATAGTACCTGTAAAGAATCAATATTAGTACGAGAAGGAGAAAACAAGACGAGCAAAAACGAAACAAAATAAATATAAGAGCTAAGATGTAATGACTTTTCTGTAGTAACAGTGAAACACGACGGACCAGGTGACGATTCGTCGTGAGTACGGCGGACCGTCATTGGTCCGTCATGTCTTACTTTAACTATGTTGATGTGGAGACCCCTGAAGGAAAGTCTCTGACAAGTATGACGGATAAGCAGGACGGACCGTCGTGACAATGATGGTCCGTCGTTGATGTCCTTCGTGGATACCCTTAGGAGAGGGGTCTCTGACCGTCACGATGGTTGTGCAGGACGGACCGTCGAGGATGTGACGGTCCGTCATAGATGTCCGTCAGTAGGACACTTAGAAAAAGTATGGAGACCCTTAGGAGAGGGGTCTCTGATCGTCACGACGGTTGTACAGGACGGACCGTCGAAGATGTGACGGTCCGTCATAGATGTCCGTCAGAGGACACTTGGAAAAAGTGGGAGACCCTTAGGACAAGAGTCTCTGACAACCATGACGGTTGTGCAGGATGGACCGTCTTGGTAACGACGGTCCGTTGTAGATGTCCATCAGAGGACACTTAGAAAAAGTATGGAGACCCTTAGGAGAGGGGTCTCTGACAGTCACGACGGTTGTGCAGAATGGACCGTCGAGGGTGTGACGGTCCATCGTAGATGTCCGTCAAAGGACACTAAGAAAAAGTAAGAGACCCTTAGAAAAAAGGGTCTCTGACAACCAGAACGGTTGTGCAGAACGAACCGTCGTGGGGACGATGGTCCGTCGCATGTATCCGTTGGTAGACACTTGGAGAAAAACGTACAGTGGGATGTTGGAACAGACCCTATGACGGTCTGTCGTGGGTACGATGGTCCGTCATCGAGGTCTCGTTCTGCCATTCAGTGACAAAACTGGGGATTCCACAATCATCCCCTATGACTCATATTGAATACTTAGTGATAACCTATATATTTCTAACCCAAATACCTAGTAAACTAGCAATGCTAAAGCACCTATTTCTAGAGTTTTAACAAGGGAATATTGAGGATTCTCAACCTAGGTCAGACAAAATTTGTATTAAAGAATGAACCCATCAATAAGAAATAGGCTAAAACTAATTGTTAAACAAAAATGCAATGTAAATGGGTAGAAATCAGAGACACATACCTGAGAATTTGAGAAAACAAGCGAGGAAGGTACTTGGTGATCAAGAAGAGAATCACAGCAGCAGACTCCGACCAGTAGAAAGGAGATATCCGGAATTAGGGAATTTAGGGAAACGATCGACTGATAGAGAAGTGGGGTATGAAATTGGAAGTTGAAAAGGGAGGGAAAATGGGAGAAAGAGGGAAGGAAATGGGTGAAATGAAAGGGTGGGGGTTTTAAAGGTTGCCAATTTTTTAAATTACACCAACCGGTCGGGTCGGGTACGCTCATTAATGACGCAACGAGTCCCCGACGATGGTCCGTCGCAGATGCGACGGTCCGTCATTGGTTCCGTCACGTGTGCCCTAGTTTTGAAAATAAATGACAGACGTACCTGGAACGACGTACTCATGCGATGGTCCACCGCGTGCGTGACGGTCCGTCGATGTGTCCGTCAGTGACTGTTGCAGAGTGATTTGCTGCAGAATTTCCTGGTGATGTGCCTGCAACTTTAAAAACCCATTAGTAGAAAATGCTACCATTACTAGAAAGAAAAACTATAAGTATTGGGTTGCCTCCCAACCAGCACCTGATTTAACGTCGCGGCACAACTGAGGACACTTGATTACTCAGACTTCATCAAGATGGTATGCCTCGATCACTTCATTCGCCGATTCAGCATGCCCAAAATAGATTTTTATGCGTGTCCATTCACCTTGAACCGCACACCCTCCTTAGTTTCCAACTCAACTGCTCCATGAGGGAATAATTGGGTAACCAAGTAAGGACCTCCATTTGGACTTGAGCTTTCCCGGAAACAAGCGCAACCTAGAATTGAATAAAAGCACCAAATCCCCAACCATAAACTCTCGTTTTTCAATTTTTAGGTCATGGTACTTCTTCATCTTTTCTTTGTAAAGGGCTGAGCTTTCATAAGCTTTCAGGCGAAATTCATCGAGTTCATTCAACCCAGTTAACCGTTGTTTTGCAGCTTCGTTCCAATCCATTTTCAACTTCTTCATAGCCCACATGGCTTTATGATCTAATTCAACTGGAAGATGACAAGCTTTCCCATATACAAGTTGGTATGGGGACATACCTATGGGAGTCTTATACGCTGTCCGGTAGGCTCAAAGAGCATCATCAAGCCTCCTTGACCAATCCGTTCTACTAGCGTTCACTATTTTTTGACAATATCTGTTTGATCTCCCTATTTGACACTTCAACTTGCCCACTAGTTTGAGGGTGGTAAAGAGTGGCCACATTATGGCGAACCCCATATTTCTCCAATAACCCCTTGAACAATCTACTGCAGAAGTGGGAGCCCCCATCATTAATAATTGCCCTTGGGGTGCCAAAACGAGAGAATATATTCTTTTTTAAGAACGCAGTGACACTCTTCCCTTCATTGTTTGCGAGGGCGATAGCTTCTACCCATTTAGATACATAATCAACCGCTACTAAAATATACTTCATTCCATGAGACCTCACAAAAGGGCCCATAAAGTCAATACCCCAAACATCAAATAACTCAATCACAAGAATGGGGTTTAGAGGGAGCTCTTTCTTTCTTGAAATGCCGCCATCTCTTTGGCATCTATCACATGCTTTAGCAAACTCATGAGCATCTTGATGAAGGGTTGGCCAATAGTAACCACATTGTAATATCTTATGAGCGGTTCGGATACCACTATGATGTACCAACGGGTGATGAATGGCATGCCTCCAAAACACTCAACATCTCACATTCTGGCACACAACGCCGAATAAGCCTGTCGGCACAACTCCTATATAAATATGGTTCATCCCAAAAGAACTTATTCACATCGTACATGAATTTTTTTCTTTGATGAAAGGACAAGTCCGATGGAATAATATCACTAGCCAGATAGTTCGCGAAATCTGCGAACCATGGAATCAAGTCTTGTGAGGCAGCCAATACATGCTCATCGGGGAAAGTATCATCAATACCAGTTTTATCCCCTAACTCTCTCATAGCTTCATCTTCTAGTCAGGACAAGTGATCGGCAACTTGATTTTCGGTCCCTTTTTTATCCCTCACTTCAAAGTCAAATTCTTGTAGCAGTATTACCCAACGAATCAATCTCGGTTGCGCATCCTTCTTTGCCATCAAATATCTCATTGCTGAATGGTCAGTATGCACTATAACTCTAGCACCTAGCAAATAGGAGCAAAATTTTTCAAAAGCAAAGACTACTGCAAAGAGTTCTTGCTCAGTCACTGTGTAGTTCTTCTGAGCTTCATTTAGGGCTTTACTAGCATAGTAAATGGGGTGAAGGATTCTGTTCTTCCTTTGTCCCAACACTACACCAAGAGCAACCCCACTAGCATCGCACATCACCTCAAATGGACTGTTCCAATCCGGAGAAATAATGATAGGTGCAGACACCATTTTTTCTTTTAGCTCGCTGAATGCTTTAAAACAGGATTCAACAAAATAAAATTTACAATCTTTCTCCAGCAGTTTGCACAACGGATGTGCAATTTTTGAAAAATCTTTGATGAATCTCCGATAAAAACCTGCATGCCCAAGAAAGCTTCTCACACCTTTTACAGAGATAGGCGGGGGAAGTCTCTCTATTACCTCGACTTTAGATCGATCAACCTCTATGCCCTTTTCTGAAATGCGATGAACCAAAACAATACCTTCTTTCACCATAAAGTGGCATTTTTCCCAATTTAGTACTAAATTGCAGTCTTCACATCTCTTAAGGACCTCAGATAAATTGTTCAAACACCGCTCGAAAGAATCACCAACCACAGAAAAATCATCCATAAAAACTTCTATAGTATCTTCCACCAAGTTGGAGAATATCGACATCATACATCTCTGAAATGTGGCGGGTGCATTGCACAACCAAAACGTATTCTTTTGAACGCAAAGGTCCCATATGGACAAGTAAAAGTGGTTTTCTCTTGATCTTCTGGTGCAATAGAAATCTGATTATACCCCGAATATCCATCAAGAAAACAGTACCACCCTTTTCCGGCAAGTCTATCCAATATCTGATCCATGAAGGGCATAGGAAAATGGTCTTTTTCAGTCCATGCATTTAATTTGCGGTAATCCATACACACCCTCCATCCAGTAACCGGTCTCATTGGAACAAGTTCATTTTTCTCATTGGGGACCACAGTCATTTCCCCTTTCTTAGGTACACACTGAACAGGGCATACCCAACTACTATCGGCGATCGGATAGATTACTCCGGCATCCAACCACTTAATGATTTACTTCTTCACGACCTCTTGCATAGGTGGATTCAAGAGTTTCTGGTGCTCAATACTTGGCTTATGATCGGGCATGAGTTGGATTTTGTAAGAACAAATACCAGAAGGGATCCCAATAATGTCCAAGATAGTCCACCCAATAGATCTTTTGAACCTTTTTAGCACTTTCACGAAACTCTCAACTTGTTGTTCATTCAGGTCTGATGTAATAATTACCGACAAAGTGTCACCATTTCCTAAGAATTCATACCTGAGATGAGGTGGGAGAGCTTTTAGTTCTAACTTTGGAGCCTCCTCTATAGATGGTTTCGCGGGTGGAGACTCGCGATTCTTCCTGTCTAACTCATATTTCTTCGGCTTAAACCGAACATCACCTCGATCAAGAGTCGCGACTAATAACTCATACTCTTCAATGCAATCATTATCAAAATTCATTATCATTGCCGCTAATGCTTCTACACCTAGACGTTCTTCTATTTGTGTCTTAGATGACTCACCAACGTTGTAGGATATAGCAGATACCGATTGGAGCTCACCACTCTGCCTCATGGACCTACAAATGTTAAAGGTCACTTCCTCATTGTTCAACCGAAATTTCATCTGCCGCTTTTCCAAATCTACTAAGGCTCTTCCCGTAGCAAGGAATGGCCTCCCAAGAATAATGGGCACTTCAAAATCGACTTCACAATCAAGAATAACAAAAAATCTGCTGGAAATATGAACGACTCCACTTTTACTAGCACATCGTGGAGTATCCCTATAGGCCTTTTTATTGTTCGATCAGCCATCAGTAGCCGCATCGAAGTGGGCTTTGGATCACCCTAACCCAACTTCTTGTAAATCGAGAGGGGCATGAGATTTATGCTTGCTCCCAGATCACATAATGTTTTCGCAAGAATAATGTGCACTTCAAAGTCGACATTCACAATCAAGAATAACAAAATCTGCTGGAAATATGAACGGCTCCAATTTTACTAGCACATCGTGGAGTATCCCTATAGGCCTTTTTATTGTTCGATCAGCCATCAGTAGCCGCATCGAAGTGGGCTTTGGATCACCCTAACCCAACTTCTTGTAAATCGAGAGGGGCATGAGATTTATGCTTGCTCCCAGATGACATAATGCTTTCGCAAGAATAATGGGCACTTCAAAATCAACTTCACAATCAAGAATAACAAAATCTGCTGGAAATATGAACGACTCCACTTTTACTAGCACATCGTGGAGTATCCCTATAGGCCTTTTTACTGTTCGATTGGCCATCAGTAGCCGCATCGCAGTGGGCTTTGGATCACCCTAACCCAACTTCTTGTAAATCGAGAGGGGCATGAGATTTATGCTTGCTCCCAGATCACATAATGCTTTCGCAAAATGTAATAGCCCCATTGTACAAGGAATAGTGAACGCACCCGGATCTTCTTTATTTTGTACCAGAGATCTTGTAGCAATAGCACTACAATGCTGCATTCTATCATCATCCTCAAAAGTGACCGATCTTTTCTTTGTAACCAGATCTTTCATAAACTTGGCATAATCGGGCATTTGTTCTAAAGCTTCTACCAAAGGGACATTGATAGAAAGCTACTTCAACATTGTTATAAAACGCCGATATTTACCATCCTCGGTCTTTTTCACTAATCTTTGAGGAAATGGGGGTGGTGGTCTAGGCATGAGAGTTACCTTTTTAGGCACTTCAGCATTTTTTCCAGTGTTATCTTCTACTTCACCATTAACCTCTACCACTTTATCAGTATCTTTTGTCACCTTTTTCATTAGACGGCATAGGCGAGTAGTGATTGCCATACAATGTCCATCATTTTTTGGATTTTGGACAGTGTTGCTAGGAAGAGTGCCCGGTTGCCGTATGTTCACAGTCGCAGATAATTGGGCCAATTGTAACTCAAGTTGCTTAATCGTTATTGCATGTGTATCGACTTTCTGCCCAATACCCGCTAAATGATTCCTCAACTCTTTAGTGTGCTCATCATTAGCATCGAACCTCCTCATCATTTTATGCAACATATCCTCAACTCGCGCCATACTACATCCACCATCCCTAGGAGTAACTTCACGATTTTGAGGAGGAACATAGGGCCCATTCCTATCATTTATATTACCATAGTTACCCCTATTGAAGTTGTTGTTGCGGTTGTAATTTCCTTCTCGAACATAATGACCCTCACGGTTATAGTTACCATAGATCCGACCTTGGTTCCCTTGACCTTGGCGCCAATTCTCCTAATTAGAGCCTTGGGCACTCAATCGGTAACCCCCCGTCTGCTCATTTACCGCATAGGAATCCTCCTCATAATAGCATTCATCATTTGGTGGTGGTGATTTAGACAAGTAGTTGACTGCATTTATCTTTTCTGAATCCCCAGTGACATGTTTTAATACCAACCCAAGCTCAGTTCTCATCTGAGCCATCTCTTCACGAATCTCATCTGTGGCTGGGTTGTGAGTGGATTGCACTGCGAAGGTACTTCTCCCAGTATCTGACTTCCTAGTACTCCAAGCTTTATTGTTCCGGGAGATTTTCTCTAACTTTTCAGCAATCTCAGCATAAGGACACTCCCCATAAGAACCACCTTCTATAGTATCCAACACCGCTTTATTATTATCATCTTATCCCCGATAGAAGTATTCCTTCAGTGAGTCATCATCTATGCGGTGATTGGGGATGCTTCTCAAAAACGAGGTGAATCTATCCCAAGAACTACTAACTGACTCTCATGGTAGTGCCACAAAGTTGTTCACTCTGTCTTTGTAGTAGTGTGCTAACAAAATATCCCTTAGTTGGTTCCAAGTGAAAATTGAGTTATAAGGGAGCAGCCTCTCCCGTCAGTGAGAGAGAAAACACTCTTAGCTCTATTACATCCAAGTCCAATCAGGCCTCCCTACACAACTTTTACACACTGCCCTTACCTTAGCTATATGGGCATGTGGATCCGCAGAAGGTAGCCATGAAAACAAACCTCTGGCAGTGAGCATTTGCATCAGGCTACTAGTTACCACAAAGGTGTGGTCTGGTGGTAGAGGGGGCAAGACAAGTGGACCATCGGAGTCTGCTATATTGTCGTAGCCTTTATAGTATTCTTGAGAACGTGGAGCGGGATTTTGTCCCCTCTGTTGGTTTTCACCCGGAGCATCGGGTAATAACTGGCCATGAACATCAACCGGAGCTGGGATGTTCTGGTTTGGATCATCATTATTAATACCCAAGTTTTGATTCATGTTGCATAGTGTACGCTCTAATTCGTGATCGTAGAGAAACAAGGGTTCTCTTCCTCTCCGTGTATTTGGCATACAACGAAGATAGTTCTGCAAGAATAAAAAAAACAAGAAACAACGTAAAATTAAGAAAATATCGACTAAACTATAGTAATAAGTTTAAGTTAATCTAAAAGTTACTTTCCCCGGCAGCGGTGCCAAAATTTGATAAAGCTCAAACTTACTTCTCAAATTAGTAGTAAAGTCATATCAAGTAAAGAACCCAACTAATGAGGTTGGGATCGTTTCCACGAGGAAAATAGTTCAGACTTAACTTTAATCTATTATTACTATTGTTCAGTCAATTATTTCCTTAGAAAACAAAAGACAATAAAGGGAGGTTTTTATATCTAAATGAATGAAAATAATTAGTTAAATTAAAGTAAACAACTAACAGGTTCAATTCTTGGAGTTTAATCAATTAATCAAAGTAACTAGGGTTTAAGTGTTCCCCACAGGTTCCTAACTTGATAATTCTAACTAGAACAATTCTTTCCCGGTATCTTGCATGCAAAGTGATAAGTTATGTATTTCTAAATCCTTGGTCCGGCATCTAGAAAATTTCACTCCGCATTGCTATACTAACCCTTACCTTTACCTCATATTAAGCATTGTATTCGATATTTGACTAAGTTCTTACTTCGTACCAATCAATACTAGCCTATTAGATAGTATACACTAAATCAATGTTGATAATTCTTTTCCTATTATCTACCTCCTTGGTCCGGCAAGTAGCATTAAGGCGAGTTCTAACATTGGCCATCCGTTAAAAATACTTCTAAGCGAAAGAATTAACAATACATGCAAGACACTATTCTAGAATTGTTATTTTAGTTAGGTTTTACCTCATTATTTGCCCATGGTTCCCACAACCCTAGTTATGGAGTTTAGTTACCCATAGTCATAATTACAATTCATATATTTAATATAAGAATTCATGCACTTACTTTGATGAGAACGAATAAAATCCAGAAGTTCACTTGATTAATCAACAAAATCACCAACAATCAATTACTGAAATTAATCGAAGACTAAAGATTCTCGAAAAGTGTAATAACAATCACCAAGTCTAATCCACAAAAGAAGCTAAAATAACCAAGAGTCTAACCCCAAAAATGAGGTTTTTCCAACTATTTATAAAAAACAAAAACCTAATAAAAGAAGGACTCTAATTGCAGGAAATCTGTCAAAACGTGTCCGAGTCGACGGACCTCGCGACGGGCCGTCGTGGTCACGACGGGTCATCATGGCCTCCGTCATCCTATACTTCACAACTTCTTCTGCTGATTTCTTCATTACCCTCGACGAACAGGTATGACGGACCGTTCCAAGCACGACGGTCCGTCGAGGGTCTTCGTTCCATAACAGTTAGACTTCTTGGAATTTTGGGTACTGGGACTACTCTCTGATCATCACGACGAACCAGTAGGACGGACCGTCGTGGCTATGACGGTCCGTCATGAACTTCGTAATCCCACACTTGGTCAGACTTCCCCATCTTCTTTCAGCAGCTTCACTACGATGCCACCTACAGACCGTCACAGGCTCGACGAACGTCACGGGCTCCGTAGGTGGTAACTTTTCTGCATTTCTTGCTCAAAAACTTCCGCGTTCATCCTTAGACAGATTTCCTGCAATTAACGAGAAACTTACATAAAAATCAATACAAAAAGGCTTTTGGACACACACTTTACTTAAGCAAAAAGCATTAAATATACCGTGAAACCAAGGTATATCAGAAAGGCTAAGGGACATGTATTGTGTGCTGTTGGTCAAGACAGTAATAACTCTTTCTAGCCTCTAGCTTGGGCTGTAGTAGATAAAGAGACTAAGAGGACTTGGACATGGTTTATGCAACATTTGCAACATTCCCTTGAGCTTCAAAATGGTGAAGGACTGACATTCACATCAGATATGCAGAAGGTAATATTATACTACTGTTTTGCAATTTAATTACCTTTTCTTGATACTTACTCATTTATTAATTTTAGTTGTTTTAATTTGATATTTAGGGGCTGCTTGAATCAGTAAGGACAGTCTTACCTTAAGCACATCAGAGATATGTGCAAGGCATATTGAGGCAAATTGGTGCAGAAGATGGGGCAAAGATGAGCTGAAAAAGTTGCTATGGTGGGCTGCTTGGTCATCATTTACAGAGGAGTTTGAGGACCAACTTGAAGAGATCAAGGAAGTTAATGGAGAGGCTGGACAAGATTTAAAAAAACAAGTATCCTCCAAAAGCATGATATAGAGCCTATTTAGATACAGTGTGCAAAAATCAGGCTGTGGACAACAATTTTACTAAATTATTCAATGCCTGGATACTTGAAGCAAGGTACAAGCCAATTATTGGAATGTTGGAAGACATTAGGGTCAAATAATTGAGAGGTTGGCAGCAAAAGAGGTTGCTGTGAGAAAGTGGAAAGATGATGGATTTAGTCCCAAAAGTGAGTTGTTGTTTAATGAGTATTTGAAGATTTCCAAGGTTTGTAAAGTGAGTGGCAATGGGGATAATGGCTATGAGGTTACTGAAGGTGCAGATAGACACATTGTCAACTTAACAGTTAAAAAATGTACATGCAGAACATGGGATCTGACTGGAATTCCATGTCCACATGCAATTAAGGCCATGGATCACAAGAAAATGATACCAAAAAAAGAAATCATTGGTATCATAGTAAAGAGGCAGCCTTGGCAGTTTATAAACACAAACTACAACCTGTTAGGGGAGAACCATTCTGGAAATGCAACATTTTGCATGCTATTGAACCACCAGAATCGGTCAAGCTTGTTGGTATACCTAAGCTAATGAGGGAAAGAGAAAAGAATGAAGTTGTTAATAGACAAGGAGTATAGAAGCAAACAAGAAAAGGAAAAGTGATTACATGTAGTAATTGTGGAGAACAAAATCATAATGCAAGAGGATGTGAAAAGGTAATTTTCAGTTCTCTTTAATCTTTAACTTCATCAAATACTTAATATATTTCACTACTAAATTCTATATCTTCTATTTTGATTAATAAGGCAAAGCAGGGGAAATAACCTATTAAGAAGCAAGGGAAACACCCTGCTAAGGAAGAAAAAGAAACTGGCAGGGTAAAAAAGAGGCAGCCTAGGAGAGGTTTAGTTGATGAAGGAAGATGAAGCTTATGAGGAAGACATCAACTTCACAGCCTCAAAACCAACACAAGAAAGTCAGTTTAAATATGCTTCTTCTAGCAGCTATTATCCAGTAGCTGGGGATGATGATGAAGACCCTAGGCTAAGGCCAAGAACAATCTTAGAAAAATCTTTTCTATCAAGATTGAGAAAGAGACAGAACCCACAAAAACTAATAGGGACTAGAGTAATAGGCTTCAGAGGTGACAAATTTGGTGTTAGTGAACCTACAAATCTTCCCATAGCACCAACAGGCTTAACTTGGAATGGACAGGGTGTAGTTAGTACAAATCAGCTACAGATATTGAGGCCATGAAGCGGATGATGCTATTGTGTTGGTACTGTTTTGTATATGTTGGTGTAGTTTTTGCTACTGTTTGTGTAGGTTGGTGCCTTAAATGATGTTAAGGCTAAACTTATTTTTTTGGTATGTTTTGTGTAGGCTGGTGCCTTAAACTTATAGTTGTAGTTTTGGTCTTCACTTCTACTTTTTGTATAGACTGAGCGTATCAGCTAAAACTAACTATTGTTTTGCTTATATATAACCAAGTGAATGTTATATATAGTGTTTTGTATCTATTGGGTTCTGTTAATGTAGGATGCGGTTTGTGATTTGAAATGAGTTGCACTTTTTTTAGTTGTTTTTGTTATGTATCTTTCCATTGCTCTTTATGTTGTTTTGTTATGTATCTTTTCAATCTTGCTTTTACTTTCTAATGAGTTTGTTATGATATGAAACATTTATTCAAGAAAAACATAGTGGCAATACCACAAACTTTATCCATCTTCAACGTAAAGACTAATATAACACAACTAAATACTACAAACTTTAAGGCAAAAGACACAAAATAATGTTTCAAATCCAACACCTGAAATTCACAATAAGTTTGAAGAAACACTTGAAAATAATGGCCAACATTCAAACACAACTAAATACTACAAACTTTAAGGCAAAAGACACAAAATAATGTTTCAAATCCAACACTTGAAAATCACAATATGTTTGAAGCAACACTTGAAAATAATGGCCAACATTCAAACATAAGATTCACTATCACTAATACATAAAAAACAATTGAATTAACTAACACTTGAAAATTGCAACAACAAATACCACAAACACAGTAAATGGCAACATGAACAACATCTTCAACTTCGACACTTAAGCTTCCAAATTTCTTGATTTATTCACCTCGAAGTAGTTTAAACTCTCTAAATTCTCCAATTTCTTCTTCAAATTGTCTCTTTCAATCTTAACCGCATTCAATGACTCTCTAAAATTCTCCATTTTCAATGTAGCAACTTCCAATTTAGACTTAAATAAATAAACTTCAATAGAAGAATTTTCTGAAAAACTGCTTTCCCACCTCCAAAATCTACATTTTTCAATCTAATAAAAATAAAAGAGAAGAAATCATGAACACCAAATACAATCACAAATCATATTAATTTCCTGTTAGGCGAAAAATGTACCTTAGGTTTAGAACATCTATAAAATCTTCTTCCGGGGTTCAATGGAGTCCTTGAAGTGAAACAACGAGCCAATTCACCACAAAAACAAGTCATCATCATGGAGTTACTAATTGAATCATACGAACTTTCAGACATGATTTTAGGTGTGAATTGAAGGAGACAATAGATGAAATAGGAAATTATGACCAACACACGATAGATGATTTAAGGTCGCGACGAAGATGAACTTGAATCTGACAAAGACGAGATATTTGGGTGAATGGCGGTGGATTTTTCTGTAACGACCTGTTTAGTCGTTTTGAGCAGCAGATTTATTTCTGGAAAAACTGGCTAAGATTACGGACATCACGACGGACCGTCATAGGCACGACGGCCCGTCAAAGATGTCTCGTTTCAGCATACTTAGAAATTCTGAAATTTGGGTACTGAAATAGACTCTCTGAACTTGGCGACGGACCTGCAGGACGGACCGTCGTGGGCACGACGGACCGTCGCAGGTGTCTCGTTCCAGAACACTTAGACTTCTGAAATTGGGTACTGAAAATCGACTCTCTGTAATCGGTGACGGACCTGCAGGACGTGCCGTCACATCCACGACGAGCCGTCGTAAGCTCCCGTTGCAAAACACTTCAACTCTTGAGAAATTGGTACGGGAAACGAGTCTCTGACCGTCAGGACGGAGGTGCAGGACGGACCGTCACAGGTGTGACGGGCCGTCACAGTCCACCTG
>NC_028643.1:65137988-65209197 GCF_001406875.1 Solanum pennellii | reverse complement strand
TTCTTAGAATACTCTTAGTTTAGTAATTTGATCATAGATGTTCTTGTGGTGATGACTTCCAGATTTTGGGTAAATAATAGATGTTGAATTTTAGAAGTTATTGAATTGTCTTTTATTAATGAGTTTAAGTCTTCCGCATTGCTTTATGTTGATATTAAATTGAAATGTTAAGGTTTAGATTGGTTGGTTCGCTCACATAGGAGGGTAAATGTGGGTGTCAGTCGCGGCTCGGTTTTGGGTCGTGACATTTTCTTTGGGTGTTTGATTAGGGTGTGTGTGTTTAGGATTATTTTAAGGGTTATGGGGCGGGTTATGGTTATGGGTTAAAAAGGGGATGAAACGGGTAGTATAATAGAATCATGACACGTGTTACAAAATAGGGCTCTGTTAGTGACAATGTTATATATGTACCACTAATTAGATGGTAGGAATACATGTGTACGCATAGTATAACGGAGGGTATATACGCACCTTTTACTAAAGTACGGGGGTAAATTTGTCCCTTTTCCCAAGAATAAATATAGCTTGGGAGAATAAATATAGCTTGGGCTAGATACATAACTAATTTGGTAATATTTTACAGCTATTTGATGGGTAGAAATGTGTGACCTATTTGGATATGATCTTTTTGTAGGTACTATGTGTTCTAGTGGTGGATGTAATAGACTTTCACGATGTGATACTAGTGGTATATGAAAACGGATAGGTTGATTGTTAAGTGTGAATAATAGCTACATAAGGAGTTATAAAATCTATTACATGATCATATAATAAAGTTCGATGTCACATCCATATTTGAGAAACCAACTACGTTGTTACTATAGAAGAATGAGTTAAGCATTACTTATGAGGGGAATCTTAGTGGTGGATCTTTGGTATGATATTATTGTATGTGTAGTTTATGAAGTGTATCCTTAGAATTCTAAATGAGCAGTGGTGATTTTATCATAAGCTACACTTGAATGGATAGATACCAGAATTAAGAACTTATGGGTAAAGCAAGTCTCAAAGTGTATATTTGTCTGAATGTAATTGAAGATTTTAGTAAGAAAAGGCGTATAAGATTGAGTTAGACCTTTGATTTTTGTTGGTATTACTCGATTTAAGGTGTCATATTTATAAAAAAAAAATTACTTTGTGGTGATGACAAGAGCTAGCTGAGCATGATGGTAATAAGTGTTCGTCATGGATTGTCAGTGAGATGCAATTATGGAATAAGGATTGTTGGTTAAACGAATTTTGTATTGTAATTACGACTTGTGAGTATATAAGTCTCAGGTTTGTTACTATTTGATGAGTAGCTTGATTGCATGAAAAACTATAGGAGGTTCTGAGACACAATTTCAATAAAACTAAAAGGGGCTAGAGTTATACATGGAAATGATTAGTGTAATGTAGCTTAGTCTTTGAAAGAGGTAATTGAGAACAATGACATTTACTCTGATTGCAAAGATTAAAAAAAATATCTTTAGATGGTTGAGAATTTGGTTCAGGGACACGTGGTTCCCAATGTTTTGCTATGATTATGGTGATAGTGTTACATGTTATTTATATCAGTTAAAAGTTATTTGGATAATATTTTAAAAAAAGTCTACAGACATTTGACTTGAGTATGATGATAAAATTCTTTTGTGGTTTCAAGTTTAATAATGAGCATGGTTCGATTTTGCGAAGGATATGTTAAGATCGATGGAGATGATCAATGATAAGCTAAGATACGTGAATTTATAAAAATCTTCAAGCTATGAGCTAATGTTGATAGATAAAGGGTTGAATTACATAGTTGGATTAGAAATGAAGTTTTTCGTAGTGAGTTTAGGTTTTTGGTAGTGTCTGTTGTCAAGGTATGGATTAGTAAGGTAAGAAATGATTGATCACATTGAATATAAAGTATTTCGAAGGACTTAAGAATAATTTGAGTAGTAAGTTTGCTTACTTTGATTGTTATACCTAAGGGGGGGTTTTACATAATGTTTTGATTTAGAGGATAAGGTAGAAATATCATGAGTTGTTGGTCAAGGATAAATTAATAAGCAAGTCAGCAAAAAGAAGAAAAAGTTTGGTGTATTAAAGAGTTCAAAGTGTCATATGAAGAGTTTAAGAGATGCAGAGAAATAAGACCTCTCATCTAGACTCATGGTTCGAAGTTGGAGGATGTATGATTTTTCATATATAAGTTCTAATATGACTATGGTTGTGAATAGGTTTGGTATAGATTTACTAGGGATTTATCAGCAATTTCTATGAAGATTAGGTTTTGATCCGAGTGAAAATAGTGTGGTATATAAGATTATGTGTTGTTATGTGGAACTAAATTATTGAGATTACGTTAGGTTATTTGTGGATATTGAAAAGTATGGACCTACAGATATGCAGGGTTATTGAGAATTTTAAGAGGGTTGAAACTACTATTTTTATGAGACAACATAGACTATTATGATGTATATTATAGGCATTTGATGGTGAATAGAGGTTATGAGCTTATAGTATACAAAATTATTGGAGTGACCAAGAATTTCTTTGAGTTTTGGCATGAGGTACATGGTGGTGTGAATAGTAGTTGAAAAATGGTAGGTGAAAGTTCGCGTGAAATTGACATTGGGTGTGATTCAATTATTTTGCCTACATGGGAAAATATTTTTTTTAGATTTGAAATTAGTGTTATAAGTCTTAGTCGTGACTCATATTTGTCATGTAATGCTTAAATAGAAAAAGAGGAGGCCATATTTTGAAATTTTTAGAGGGATACAATGTGTTTGCTAACAAGACTTTGATAATAGTGTAAGTTTGAGAGTAAGGTAATTGATTGGTGTAGTTACGATGTTTGTTGGTATTAAGAGTTTTAGCTTCAATGGAGTACTGTGAGAAATATGTAGGGTTGATGAATAGAGTAATTGTTGTAATATTGTAATGGGAATCAGACTGGTTGGTTATGGGTGGCTAAAAGTCAAGGAGATGGAGTTATATGGATGAAAATATTGATATGGGCATTACGGAAGGTGTATCTTGTGTTATTCGATTTTGATTTAGTACATTCTTGTGTGACCCACCTACTTCATTTCGGATGTGGATTGGAGTATAATTCGTTGTATATGGTGTGAATCTATATCTATGGGTAAATTCCTAGTGGTGGATCGGATGTACCGATCCTCTTAGGCCCTCTTGATAGGATAGGATCTTTGGACAGACTTGATCCTTTCAGTGAAGATAGATTTGGTGTTCTTTGAGATGGTTGAAGTATGCTAGTAGTTCTACACGTACAACCATACTTATGAGAACTTATATAAAAGCTATGAAGAGTTACAATCATCTAAGAGTGTTGTTAGAGGTTCTGCATTTTAAAATGTATCGCAGGTTGGGTGTTTAATTGATCTTGTTCCTCTTTGGGTTAGATAAGTTTGATCCTCCCTTGATGAGTGATCGATGTCTTAAGATCTTTTTTTTTATAACTAACTAAGCTCGTGGAAAGACTATGTTGTGACAAAAGAATTTTGATAAGATATGTGATGGTTTGTGCATTATGATTGTGTGTTGGTTGGTTCAAGTTCAAACCTGGTTGTAGACGACATCGATTGTAATTGTTATCTTGGTTATGTGAGAAAATATTTATCATGATGGTTGTGTTAAGGTTTTTGTTCAGATTGAGTTCATGGTGGGGTTAGTCAGTGGCATGATTATCACTCCTGATTTGTAGATATACAAAATTTTGATTCGAAAGTTCAATTCTTAGTAGTTATTCTTGATGTATTGGTTTTAAGGAGGAGCTCACATAGAGAGATGAACACCGACTGATAAGTCATAACATACAACTTTAGTAACATCAGTTAGTTTTCCTTCTTCATCTCTATGTTCGAGGATGAACATGATTTTTAGTGATGGATAATGTAATGACCCGAATTATAATTTTTGGAAATTTGAATTATTCTATAACTACGGTTATTTAGTTAATGGATATTTATTTATTAAATAGTTATTTTTATTGTTATTTGATGGTTAATGGGTCAAGTCCATATTACATTTAAAACCCTTAATACTAAGCCCATGTATTAAAAATAAGTTAGTGGGTTGTCAATTTAAGTAAACAATTAAAATTAGAAAGAAAAACAAGGAGAATGACAGAAACTAACCTTCTTACGGCGGAATACGGAGCAACAGAGGATAATCTGCTTCACGTAAGGAAAGTTCAATCTAAACTTTCAATTCTTGCCTGCACTAATTGTTTTGTTATCCTTTCTTAAAGTGCAGCACATATATACACTAATATATAATAATATTATATTTCTATTTAGTTATATATAGAATGATAATTAATTGAAGTCATATTGTATTCACTAATGGTAATTATTATTTAATGGATAAAGTAGAAAGAGTGGATGTAATATTAGATAAGATGAGGTTATATATTGTTGGTGCTACGTGAATGTGGGGGGAGCAAACCTTGACTGCAATCATTAGTAATAATTACCAAGTGATTGAGGTAATAATTGAGAGTATAAAGTGATAGTACAATGACTAAAGGGTAGGATGATGGATGACCTAAGGATCTGTTAAGTTACTGATTTTGTAACTTCATTGAATTGTTTTCGGGGTTATGTTTTAAATGTTTTTGTTATCACACTATAATTGTAAGTTTTGAAATATTGAGATAGAGAATTAAATATCGGATGAATTATATTATATGGAAGCTATTAAGGCTGTAGTCTTAACCTTAGACTTGAGTTTGAGAAATACGAGAGTTTGAAATATTAATTAGCATCAAGATTATGAACGTGATTATAGATTTGAGTAAGTTTTTGGGTATAGACTAGATGACTAGTAATATAGATGTTGCAGGTTTTGAAATCTTATTGTGGTCATTTGTTTTAGTAGATTGCTTGAGTTTGAAGTTCAATGAATTGGGAAGACTCAAGTCCCGGAGTGATCATTCGATTATTTGAGGCAAGTGGATTTCTAAACTCTTGCTAAGTGTATGAAATTCGTGTATTTCCTTGTGGTATGTGTTGAGAGTAATGGGACTTGGTGAAGGGTTGACTTGTACACCTTGATGAATTTCAATAAATAAAAGGGGTAGTAAAAACAATGTGATTATTTGTTTGTATGTGATGTGTTGAGAATGGTACGAGTACTGGTGTTATAATGAGAAGGTTTATTACTATAAAATGCGAATTTTAATCCGAGAATACCAAAGAATATGAGCATTAACTGGATATTATTGATTTGATTTATTATGTGTGATTGTGTTCTTTACTAAACCCGTATAATTGTGATAATTGAGGTGATTATATGTCATAGCGACATTTGATATATTGAGATGTTGTATCATCTCCTTTATTTGATATCATATTGTGCACATGCATTGACATGAGATCGGGTATGAGTAAAGGTCTAACACGTGGAGATCGTCCGTGTTGAGATCGAGTTATGATTATTTGGGCACGTGGAGATCGTCCGTGCGATAAAAAAGTTACGATTATGATTTGGGCACGTGGAGATTGTTCGTGCAAAATTTGTTTGATTTATGATAGTGCATTGAGATCGTCCGCACAGACACGTGGAAATCGTCCGTGTCGATATATGGACCTCGCGAGTCCCGCATGGGTCATGAATTCTCAATGTATTTCCGAGGAGTATCACGTATATACGGTTGAGAGAGAAATTGGTATTCTGAGGCATATCACTTCATGGTGTCATATTGCATTGCATCCCATGACATTCTTCATTCTTGATGATTATGTGTTTTTTTGGTGATTGGGAATTACTTGATATTTGATTACCTCTATTTGACGAACTTGATCTTGTGTGTTGTTGATATTATGAGTGCATTTTTGTGTAAAGTTGTGATTGTTGAATATTGAGTTTGTAGTTGAGGATGTATAATTTGTTAAAATGATTTTGATGAATTGGATGCTACGAACATTGTGAAATGTAGGTTGGGCTGATTTTTATGCAGGTTGTAGTTGTGGAGGTTCGGTTGGTGTGTAATGAGTACTCGTATTTTATCCCCTTAGCTTGTGTTTAGACGTTTACTTGCTGGGTACTATGTGATTTGGTACTCCCACCTTGCTACTACAATTTATTTTGTAGGTTACTAGCACGGACTTTGTGATATCTCCCTTCTCCTTGTCTAAGGTTTCATGGATATTTGTGAGGTAGTTGTTTTTCGTCTCAGCGTACTTTCTTTCTCTTTAGTTATGACCTTGTTCTATTCTAGAAACAAGTTCATTTGAGACTAGCGTTTCTTTTGAATCAATTGTAATACTTTAGAGGCTTTTATACGTGACAACCACATTTTGGGGGTGTTTTGAATTGATTCTCAATTTTCTGCATATTTATTGAAATGGTTGAATTTTAGGCTGACTTGTCTTGGTGGAATAAGACGAGTTCCATCACGCTCATTTTGGGTCGTGATAGAAGTACTCAAAGATAAGATACTCAACTCAGAGATTAGATAATCAACTCAAAGATTAGATATTCAACTCAAAGATCAGGTACTCAACTTCAAAGATATGATATTCGACTCTGGGTACTCAACTCAATATAAAGCAAGAATACACATGCAATATATAGAAAGCTTTATGAAATATTAAAAGCAACTTAGTTCGTTAAAGAAAATGCAATAACAAACTCAACTTTACTTATATGATAAAACAATTTAGTTTCTGTGGGAGATTCTCTAACCGACAACCATCACTATGAGCCTAAGTGATGGTACAATATTTTACCTCACGTTGCCAAGGACCGTCCTATACCTTTCCANAGGTAGAATCATGATTAATTCTCTTCATCCTCATCCTCATCCTCACTTGCTCAAATATTGAAATAAGTTACTAAAAAGTGTAGAGGACTCCTCAAAAGGACTCAAATACACTTCTTATCTCAAAATTGTTCGACTTATAGGGTTCATCCAAAATTATGGGCATGAACTACTCAACTCAAGGAATTCATGGGTAACATTTAATAGTCCCATGATTAGGAATATAATCTCAGAAGGAATAAGAAACTCAATACTCAAGACTTAGAACTTGGAGATACTACTCCTTTCAATGATACTCAAAAAATGGAATTCATGCAAAAGTTATGGGCATGAACAACTCGACTCAAGGGTCAAAATATCAATAAGGAACTCATGTGTACAACCTTTCTCATTCATATAATTACTCAAATCTTAGTTCAAATCGATACTTTACCTCAAAGGATTCACAATTGAACTCAAAAGATTTCTTGAACTCTACTATTAACTCTCTCTTGAATGTGAATTATGAATTCAAGAGTTATGGTTTATGATATGAAAGATCTATTTGATAATGTAGAATCATGAATACATTCTCCTCATTTTCATGCTCACTTGCTCAAGTCTTGAAACAAGTTACTAAAAGTTGTACAAGACTCCACAAAAGGATCCAAAGGGACTTTCTTAGAATATTGGAAAGAATTCTCAAAACTTAACTCTTAGCTCTACCTTAAATTTGAATTTTGAATTCAAGGTTATGATCATGTTAGGAATGATCTTAGGTGTTTAGAAGTATCTTAGGTTAGTTAGAATCGAAAAGGAGTGAAGATGCACTTTAAACGAACTCAAACGGAGCAACTGAATGCAAAATGGATGGGGAAAACGACCCTGGGGCTATGGATGGCGTAGGGCGCCAGACCCTGAAGTACAAAGGAGGGTTTGGGGCGCACTGGCAGGCGCATCGCGCCAGGTCCCAACCTAGAAAATATGTCCAACTTTCTTGCTCGTTTTCTCATCCTAACTCGCCTAAAATCAAACGGTTTCTTCCTTAATCACTTGGATTCGATTACTTGAATTAATTACACTATAATCTACTACAAATAACACTGAAATTACTCAATTTCATATCAATAAATTATCAAAACCCCAACACAACAAGATTAGAATGAACTTTAAGAACACCTATCAAGAACTCATCAAGAACACTAATCTTTCAACTTCAAGAATGCGGAAAATAACAAGATTGGCATGGATGAACTAACCCAACATTATGGAAACTTACATACCTCTTAGGGATCAAACCATCGCAAAAATCCACGACATCACGCAAGAATCTTGACGAACGCTTGATCCTCCCATTTTTTCTCCTTTTTTCTCTTCTTTTCTTTTCTTAAACTCAACTAAAATTCTAGGTGTATACTAGGATTATAAAATTGAACCTAATAGGATTATACCCCTAAAATATTACTTAAAACGAATTAAATCTGGTTGAATAAAGAAAAGACCAAAATACCTCTCACTATTTTCTATTAATTTTCCTTAACTCAACAACCTAACTTCAAAAGTTCATATCTTACTCGTTCGAACTCAAAACTTAGCAAAATCGGTGACTAGAAATATAATTTAAATATAATTCCAAAGGTATCTTGTAGCACACCTAACTCATCATGTTCTATGAGTTACGGTCGTTGGAAGTTGACCCAAAACTCATACTTAGCTTAACTCTCCCAAATTTCAGATTTTTGTTATTTCCAATTTAGTTCTTTTTGGAACTCAAGGTGCTACATCTAGTCACCTGACCTTAATACTTAAGAAATTTTTAATTCCTTAATAAAATCTCACTCACGACGAAGAACGGTTCGAGTTTTTTATCAAAATTTTTGGGATATTACAAACAGTATGTCATATACTATTTTGGTATCATTCACTAATTGGTCAGTTCAATTGATTATTTTTGAATGATTCCTGAACAGTATCTCCTATACTATTATGGTATCCATGTCTTGTTTTCTTGACTGATTTCTCTGTGTATGAATTCTTTTTATGTATTAAAATGTTTTGATCAGTTGTTTAGTGATAGAAATTTTGGTGCATGGTGTTTAGTATTTGGTTAGTGGTTTTTTATTTAATGTATTAGGAATAATAACAGATAGTATTAAATAAATAGTTTTAAATAATATTAGTATTTACTGTGTACTAATCCTAGTCCTATTAGAATTAGTACTCCTTAATCCTAGTCCTATTAGGATTAGTACTCCTTCCTATATCTCCTATATATATCTCCCATGTATTCCCTTATTGGATGAACACTTCAATACAATCAATATTCCTTCATGGTATCAAGAGCCAGAAAACCTAGATCTTCTTTTCTCTAGGTTTTTTTTTCTCTCTTTAGGACACCGATCGTTCCCTCTCTTCTCTTGGGCGGCGGCATCCATGACAACCGAGGTGGATCCTCTCGATTCACTTCCTTCTGGCGTTAAACTCCTTCTCAAGCATCTTCATGCCCTGATTCCCGAAAAATTATCAGACATAAATTACCCTACATGGAAAATCACCGTTCTTACAGCCCTTGAGGCCAATTACCTTCTCAAATACGTCGATGGAAGCACAGAACCGCCGCCGGCAGTCATCACCGCCACGGACAAATCAGAAAAAACCAATCCGGCCCATGCCGCCTGGAAAGCCGTGGATGGCCAGATCCGATCATGTTTGATTGCGGTCATCTCTCCCACGGTTCAGAAACACGTCCGATCCTACACAACTGCTTCAGCCCTGTGGACGGCCCTCGCAACACGCTATGCATCAATTTCCCACTCTCATATTTTTCAATTGCGTGATCGTCTCCACACAATTACCAAAGGCACGAAAACTATGGCGGAGTATTTAGACGAGGTCTCCACCATCATCACAGCCCTCGACACCGTGAACGAAATCATTCCCGAAAAAGATCTCGTCATGTGCGTCGTTCGGGGGCTCCCATCAGCTTACTCCTCCATTAAACAGGCGGTTCGCATCAGTCCAACGCCCGTTGACCTGGCTACTCTCTCCTCGTGGCTAAAAAGTGAAGAAATCAACGTGGATCTGGAGAGCAAACTTCTTATCCGAGAAGCCGCTGTTATGGAGCCGGCCACCGCCCTCACCGCAAGCCAGAACTATCGCGGGGGGCGTGGTGGCGGCCGGCAGGGGAGCCGCGGCGGCTACGGCAGAAACAGCGGAGGCCGCGGGCGCGGCGGTCGGCAGGGCAGTCGTCCGCCGTACGACGGTCAGCAGCACGGCAGCAACAACAGCCTGCACTCCTTCGGCAGCGGCGGGCAGTCATCTTCCAGCGGCGGGCAGGGCACTTACGAGCGGGATCGTCCAACTTGTCAAATCTGTCAGAAAACAGGACACACCGCTGCTCGTTGCTGGTTTCGGTATGAGGAGAGCCGAAATAGTGATAACCGTGCCAATTATGCATCTCAAGCCGGCCCTTCCTCTGAATGGCTGTTGGATACTGGGGCCAACATGCACGTTACTTCTGATCTATCCAAGCTTAACGCTCCAAATCCATATCATGGCTCCAATGGTATTACCGTTGGCAACGTTGAGTCCCTTAATATTTCTCACACTGGCACGGGTACCATTAAAACCCCCACCGCTATCTTTCACCTAGGTAACCTTACCCACGTCCCTTCTATTAAATCCTATCTCCTTTCAGTTCACCAATTCACAAAAGACAATCATTGCTCACTCTTGTTGACCTCTAATGATTTTCAGATCCTAGACAATACTACCAAGAGGATGATTTTTCAGGGCCCCTGTGAGCATGGTCTGTACGTTCTTCCTGGCACAAGTTCGTCTGCCCACCCAGTTTCAGAAAGCGTTCCTGTGGCTCCGGTGGCTCTTTCGGCTGATGGCCACAGTCTGTTGTGGCACAGTCGTCTGGGTCACCCGTCTACTCAAATAATAAATTCTTTAATGTCTCAATTAGGTTTTTCTTCCATTCATGTAAACAATTGTGACTCCTGTTCAATTGCTAAATCTCATAAATTACCTTTTACTTTATCTGAGAAGCGTACAACTGCACCTTTTCAACTTATTCATTCTGACCTATGGGGTCCTACTGCTGTTCCTTCATTTGCTGGTTTTCGCTATTATATTTGTTTTGTGGATGATTTTACAAAATACACTTGGTTGTACCCACTAAAACACAAATCACAGGCATACACCACCTTTGTCACTTTTGAAAAAATGGTCAAAACACAATTCAATTCTCATGTTAAACTTTTTCGAAGTGACAATGGAAAGGAATATGTCAATAACATCTTTGGCCAGTTTCTGCAATCCCTGGGAATTATACATCAAACCTCCTGTCCATACACTCCCGAACAGAATGGGGTGGCTGAGCGTAAGCATCGCCATCTCATTGAAACGGTGGTTACTCTTCTACATCAATCTCATCTCCCTGTCTCCTTTTGGGTAGAAGCTCTAGCCACCGCAAACTACCTCATTAACAGAATGCCCAGTCACACTCTCTCCAACAAATCACCCTATCAACTCCTTTACCAAGAACTTCCCAATTATACCAACCTCCGCGTCTTTGGGTGTCTTGCCTACCCTTGGCTACGCCCTCATATTACTCACAAATTACAACCCCGATCCCGTCCTTGTATTTTTTTGGGCTATCATCCTACCTCCAAGGGTTATCGCTGTCTTGACCCACAAACTCATAAAGTCTACATATCTCGTCATGTCAAATTTGTCGAAAATGAGTTTCCCTACGAGTCTATTTCCTCCTCCACAAATACATCATTCATTGGCGTCCTTCCCCTTTTTCCAACATACTCACAGGGTCCCTCACCACCTTCCCCCACACCTCCACCCACTACCCAACCACCCCTCATCACCCCTTCGACCGTCACCCACAATACACCCGCAACCACCACCCACACTCACAACCAACCCGAACCACCCCATACCCACAACATCTCCAGCCCGATCCGTTTTGGGTCCTTCCCGGCCACCCCCGAATCACCACCGCCCGTGCCACCCCCCAATACTCATCCCATGTTAACCCGTGGCAAAGCCGGTATCTTTAAACCCAAAACCTTTCAGGCTACCATACTACCAAATACACCCCTTCCCGATAGTGAACCAACAACCTACTCTGTTGCCTCAAAAAATGCTTATTGGCGTCATGCTATGGATGACGAGTTTAAGGCTTTGACTGATCAGAAAACTTGGGTTCTTGTACCTAAGCCCCATGGGCGGCACCCAGTGGGCTGTAAATGGGTGTACAAAATTAAACACAATGCGGATGGCAGTATTTCCAGGTACAAGGCTCGTTTGGTTGCTAAAGGCTACAATCAGGAGTATGGGCTTGATTACTCCGAGACATTCAGTCCTGTTATTCGGCAGGAAACCATTCGCCTGGTACTGTCACTCGCCGTGCGCAACAATTGGCTCATCAATCAGTTGGATGTTTCCAATGCTTTTCTTCATGGCATGCTTGATGAAACTATCTACATGACGCAACCACCGGGCTATGTTGATCCCCGCTTCCCTCAACATGTTTGCAAACTCCAGAAGTCTCTGTATGGGCTCAAGCAAGCCCCCCGTGCTTGGTACACACGTCTGAAAACGTTCCTCCAGGGACTCGGCTTCACGTGTTGCGTACACGACACGAGTCTGTTTACTCGACATTCAGCACACGGTACAGTCATTCTTCTTGTCTATGTAGATGATATCATTATTACAGGCTCTACTGCAGCTCTCATTCAGGATGTCACTCGAGCTATGCATACTACCTTCAAAATGAAGGACCTTGGCCCGTTACATTATTTTCTGGGAATGGAGGTTTCTCGGACAGGCAGCGGCTTGTTTCTTCATCAGTCAAAATATGCTCGAGATCTGTTGCAGAAAGCTGGACTGGAAAAATGCACCAGTCAACCAACACCGATGGCAGTCTCTTCGTCTACGAATGGAGCCGACACCCCCTTTGCCGATATCACCCACTTCCGCAGCCTCATTGGGGCTCTACAGTATCTGGCCATTACCCGTCCTGACATCCAGTTTGCTGTCAACCGAGTTGCTCAGCGCATGCATCAACCAAGTGAACATGATTACCATTGTCTAAAACGCATTCTCAGGTACATTTTTGGCACTCTTGGTCGTGGTTTACTCATTCGACCCGGGGACTTGGAGCTTCGGGGTTTCTCAGATTCAGATTGGGCGAATGATAAAAATGACAGAAAATCTACATCGGGGTTTCTCGTTTTTTTGGGGCCGAACCTGATCTCCTGGTGTACAAAAAAACAACCCAAGGTCTCTCGGTCCTCGACTGAAGCTGAATACCGCGCCCTTGCTCTTCTTGCTGCTGAGACCATGTGGGTCACATATATTCTTCGCGAACTCCGCGCCACTCACACTGTTCCTGCTCTCTATTGTGACAACAAATCAACCATCTGTGTGGCCAAGAATTCCGTCCTACACACCAGAATGAAGCATGTTGATACCGATTGTCTCTTTGTTCGCGATGAAGTTCAGGCCGGCACCATGACTGTGCAGTATGTACCCACTGAAGAACAACCGGCTGATATTCTCACCAAGCCTCTCCCGAGCCGACAGCACGATTACCTCAGTTCCAAGCTTCCGTTCGCTTCCGCTCAGCTCAGCTTGAGGGGGGATAATAACAGATAGTATTAAATAAATAGTATTAAATAATATTAGTATTTACTGTGTACTAATCCTAGTCCTATTAGGATTAGTACTCCTTAATCCTAGTCCTATTAGGATTAGTACTCCTTCCTATATCTCCTATATATATCTCCCATGTATTCCCTTATTAGGTGAACACTTCAATACAATCAATATTCCTTCAAGGAATCTAATTCATTATTTCTTTTGGATAACCAAATGTAAATCATATGAAGTTCTGAATATATGTGAATCTACTGTATATTTTCTGAGGGTGTATGACTTGTTCATGTAAGATGTTTAGTGAAAGGCTACATTATAGTTCTAGATAGAATGAGCTATAATGCTGAAAGATAAAATCTGGAGAAATTTCAAATGGAGAATGATAAGAGATATCAGTATTTGTATATTTTTGTGAAATATATATTTTTGTGTTGAATTATACCACAACAGTATGCCATATACTAGTATGGTATCATTCAGTAATTGGTCAGTTTGACTGATTATTTTTGAATGACTTCAGAATAGTATCTCATATACTATTATGGTATCAGTTAGTAAATTTACATTTTCTTTTGCATTGTGTTATTATTTATGAATGATACCACGACAGCATGTCATATACTATTATGATATTACTTAATTAAATATGCATTTTCTTCTCTAGTGTGATATTATTTCTGAATGATATCACAATAGCATCCCATATATTGTTTTGATATCACTTAGTAAATTTTCATTTCTTCTGGACTTTTTATTATTTCTTAATGATATTACAACAGTTTGTCATATAATAGTTTGATATCAATTAGTAAATTGAATTGATTTAATTGACTTGGTTATAACAGGACACCCTTTTTAATTTCTAATTATTGAGAAGCGTAAAATAGGATACTAAAAAATAATCATACAACTTCTCTATAAGAAATTCCAATATTACTACACTATTCTCCTTCTAGATTAATATGGATCAAATTAACGCCACAATTATGACAACAAGATTCATCCCTAGATAATACTAAATTTATCGCATCCTAATATTGTGTAGTAAAAATTTTTGGTCTGAAAACGCTATGATCAATGGAATGTCAGGTGTGGTTTGGTGGAGCAACAGTTGTCCACAAAGAAGGGCACTTCGAAGAAATGATTGAACAAGGTATAGTTAATCCATATAATTAACTAATTAAGAATCACTAAAAAATAAAACTTTCTTTCAATAATTAAAGGAGGTAGGGTACACTTTAAGTTTATGACTATGCCATGTGTTAAATATACCTTTGACATTAGTGTAGTAACACATGATACCACAACATCAGGCCATATACTATTTTGGTATCATTCAGTAATTACTCAGTTTTCACTGATTATTTTTTATTGATACCAGAATAGTATGTCATACACTAATATGCTATCACTTAGAAAATGTGAATTTCCTTCTCTACTGTATTATTATTTTTTAATAATACCACAACAACATGTCATATACTATTTTAGTATCACTTAATAAATGTTCATTTCCTTTTGAATTTTGTTATTATATGTGAATGATACCACAACAATTTGTCGTGTAGTAATTTGATATCATTTAGTAATTGTTCATTTTTCACTTACTATTTACTGAATGATACCAGATGAATATGTCATATACTATGATGGTATCATTTAATAATTGTTCATTTTCCACTTATTATTTTCTTAATGATACCAGATGAGTATGACATATACTATTATAGTATCATTCAGTAATTGTTTATTTTTACTGATTGTTTTTGCATGATACCAAGATAGTATGTCATATATTGTTGTCATATTATTCAATAATATTGCATTTTCATAATGAATTGTGTTATTAATTTTTGCATGGAGGTGAATTTTTAATTCAAATGGATGTTGATTATACATTGAAGATCGATTATAGTTTTATTCCTATTGTTGTTGCGAACAGAACTTCAACTTTAACAAAAAAAAACAACTTGCTATGTTTAGAAAAATATGTTTTTGGGAAGTTTTTAGGTCAACCTCCTATTGTGCTTCATGATCGCGTTATACATAATATTATGATGCGAAAAATCCAGCAACATGATTCCAAATCTTTATGCATTAATGTTACAACTCCATTTTGAACTTGCTAGATTTGTCCTTGTTACTGACTTTTGTGTATGATAATACAAAAATCAAAATTCAAACAGATGGAAATTGGTTGGTGAAACGTTACTTTGGTCTCCAACGGTGATATGATATGATCTTATTCTTTGTTTCATGCCGGCCAATTCAAGTCTGATGTGGATGCAGTGAAGCTAGCAGTTCTATTTTTTGTGAACACCTTTTTAGTGTCCACACTTAAGAGAAAAATATGTTATACTTAGATTTGGTTGAGAGTGGAGACTACAAATTATATGCTTGGGGAGTTGATATATTCAATATTACTCTTGATGCATGTTCTGAAAAGTGTAAGACAAAGCTTGGATACTATAAACTTTTGCTTTGCAAATTTGATTCTATGAGTGTTGTCCCGCTTTGAATGGTCTATTTGATAAACATCATACACAGTCTAATGTGTCTAGACTCTTTAATTGGACTATGCACAGACAGTTGTCACATGATTTTGTTTGTTTGCACATATAGCAGCTGATTAAGGTATTTGTATTTTTAAACATATCAATTTTAACTCATCATTTTCAACCATCTATTTTGTAATCTGTTTATTGCTTTCATTTTTTAAAGATGAAGAATATTATAGCAACTGAAATTGAAATTTTTTTACTTAATTTGGCTGATTTTGTTTTTAGAAGAAGTACTGATGATGATCAAAGCGAGCATTTGAGTAATCAATTTTTTTGCACACAAGAAGCAAAGCATGATGTTTGTAATGAGACATCGCTTACTAATGTTGACTTGAAGAAATAGATTGATGGTTTGAAAGCACATGCTGATATGAAATTTAACGAGATTCTTCAAGCCTTTACTTCATTAAAGAACAATTGAGATGTAATACAGTTTTCAAGTTTTAGTGATATACTATATTTGTATCATATTCTGTATTTTTGGATCCTATTTTGTATTTTGTATGGTTCTTTTTTGAAACACACTATTTTATTTTTAAAATTATATTAAATGAAATTTATATGGCGGTCTATTTTTTATGATTATGCATTTGAAATTTTTATTTGGTTGATATTTATTTGCATGGGAGAAAGAAGGATGAATATGATACCTTCGGTGATAATGTTGTTACAGATTTGAACAACGATGATGTTCAATCTCCGTTCCTATATTGGAAGTTCATGAAAACGCCATAGTGGAGGCTAACATTAATGGTAAGGCATCCAACAATTGAAAGGAGAAGCAAGTGTTGACCTAGATTCTGATGTTGGTTCAAGTTTTATTTCAATGCGTGCATCTGTTGTTGATGTTATTGAAGAGGAATGTTATAGGAAAAGATCCATTCTTGTGTGTCCAAAAGATTGTTGATGATTTATTTGGTGATATTAGTGATACTCAATTAGAAGCTATGACACAATCTGTTGTTGACATGGTCGCGAGTAAATCTAATGCAAATTTGAATGCTCCGTCTGGTGTAAACGATGATCATGCACTTGATACTTCTTTCATAAGACATGTAATAGGTGATTGCAAAGTTCATGGGTCTTCGAAAAGATATATGACTACAGATTTTGTTATGAAAAATGACGTTGGTGCATCTGCAACTGTAGGGATGACGATATGTGTCTGATCATGGTATGAGTCTGAAAGGAGACGTTGCAGCAGATGATGTTTTGGGTGATGTAGTTGTTGCATCTCGAAACATAGATATTGAAATTCATTCTAAATTTGATATTTTCACTGAGCCTGATTCTGCCTCTGCTGATTGTACTATCCCTGAAGAGACTGAATTAGTGAAGACTTGTGATGATGCAAATACACCAGTTGGGTCATGCATAAGGCGCCCTGGTCCGGCGCAAATTTCACCATTTATTGGTGGGTCTGCAATTAGTGAATTATGCTTTGTTTCCATGAAAGAGTCTCAAGTGGTTGAATTTCAAATTCTGTTATGCTGCAAAAGGATCGGTACTTGATCCATTGATAGATAGAACAAACGTCAAAGTTGATCTTATCCGGAAGAAGGAGAATTTGTGGGGAAAGCAGAATTTTGAATGAAGAAATAAGGAGGATTAGGAAAGAAGAGTTTGGAAGTTAATCGTTAGGGTTTTTTTAAGGGTCCTTTTTTTAAGAAGTTACGTGAATTGTTTGGAAAGGGGTTTAAAATGGCGAGTTTTAATAAGATTAAGGGTTAAGTTGGTAAATTGTTTAGTAAAAGGGTTCAAAATACAAATTCATACAAGTATAAGGGTCCATTAAACCATTTTTCCCAATACAAAATTCAATGATAACAATTTTGTAGATATATACATGTTTAGTATCACTAACTAAGTTAGTTAGGAATACGAAAAACATAAAGAGATACCTATCAGGTATCTATATACTAGTGTAGTATCACTTTCCAAATTAATTGTGAGCACATACGAGAAACATGAAATGATACTATCCGGTCTATATATACTAGTTCAGTATCACCTTCTAAGTTAGTTATAAACACTACAAAATTTATTGATATCATTCCTGTAGATATATACTTGTTTAGTAT
Organism: Solanum pennellii; assembly: GCF_001406875.1. Lineage (NCBI taxonomy): Eukaryota > Viridiplantae > Streptophyta > Magnoliopsida > Solanales > Solanaceae > Solanum > Solanum pennellii. The sequence goes on along the minus strand of NC_028643.1, from coordinate 65,191,144 downwards.
CACTAACTATGTTAGACAGAAATATGAGAAACATTAAATGATACCTATTCGGTATATGTGAACACGAAAAATATCAAATGATACCAACTCTATAGGTATATATACCTTTTTAGTATCACATACTAAGTTCTTTATGAACAAGAGAAACTTCAATAACCAATCCTCTAGATATATACGATTTTAGCATCACTTACTAAGTTAGTTATGAACAAGAAAAACCTCTATGTTACCAATCCAGTATACGATTTTTTATCACTTACTAAGTTAGTTATGATTAAAAAAAAACCTCAATGATACCAATCTTGTAGGTATATACGATATTAGCATCACTTACTAAGTTAGTTATGAACAAGAAAAACCTCTATGTTACCAATCCGGTATACGATTTTTATCACTTACTAAGTTAGTTATGATTACAAAAAACCTCAATGATACCAATCTTGTAGGTATATACGGTTTTAGTATTACTTACTAAGTTAGTTATAACAAGAAAAACTCAATGATACCATCTTTTAGGTATATATATCTTTTTAGTATTACTTACTAAGTAAGTTATCACAAGAAAAAACTCAATGATACCAATCATGTTGGTATGTATATCTTTTTAGTATCACTTACTAAGTTAGTTATGAACAAGAGAAACTCTAATGATACCGATCCTGTAGGTATATATATAATTTTAGTATCACTTACTAAATTAGTTATGAATGAGAGAAACATTAATGATACCAATCATGTAGATGAATACTAATTTAGTATCACTTACTAAGTTAGTTATGAACTAGAGAATTCAATGATACCAATCATGTAGATATATATGATTTTAGTATCACTTACTAAATTAATTATGAACAAGAAAAAACTCAATGATATCAATTCTGCATGTATATATATCTTTTTTGTATTGTTTACTAAGTTGTTTATGAACAAGAGAAACCTCAATGATTCCAATCTTGTAGATATATTAGTTTCACTTACTAAGTTAGTTATGAACAAGAAAAAACCTCAATGATACCAATCCTGTAGGTATATATATCTTTTTTGTTTCACTTACTAAGTTAGTTATGAACTAGAGAAAACTCAATGGTACTATTAATGCAGATATATACGATTTTAGTATCAATTACGAAGTTAGTTGTGAAAAAGAAAAACCTCAATGATACCAATCATGTTAGGTATATATATCTTTTTTGTATCACTTATTTAGTTATGAAAAAGAAAAACCTCAATGATACCAATCATGTAGGTATATATATCATTTTGTATCACTTACTTAGTTATGAAGAAGAAAAACCTCAATGATATCAATCATTTAGGTATATATATATAGTATCACTTACTTAGTTATGAACAAGAAAAACCTCATATAGTATCACTTACTAAGTTAGTTATGAGCAAGAGAAACTCTAATGATATCAATCCTGTAGGTATATGTATCTTTTGGTATCACGTACTAAGTTAGTTATAAACAAGAGAAACGTTAATATTACCAGTCATATAGATGAATACTATTTTAGTATCGCTTACTAAGTTAGTTATGAATAAGAGAAACCTCAAAGATACCAATCATATAGGTATATATATCTTTTTTGTCTCACTTACTAAGTTAGTTATGAAAAAGAGAAACTCGAATGATACCAATCTTGTAGATATATACTATTTTAGTATCACTTATTGAGTTAGTTATGAACAAGGAAAACCTCAGTGATACAAATTTTGTAGATATATACTATTTTTAGTATCACTTACTAAGATAGTTATGAAAATGAAAATCCCAATGATTGCAATCTTGTAGATATATATACTTACTAAGTTAGTTATGAATAAGAGAAACTTCAATGATACCCATCTTGTAGATATATACCTTTTGAGTATCACTTACTAAGTTAGTTCTGAATAAAAGAAATCTCAATGATACCGCAAGTTTTCCAATATCGGAGGCAAGATACGCCAGAGTATGTTCAATATTTAGATTTGTTGTTTGCAGAAGTATGAAATAAGTGAATTGTTCCAGGAAATCTTCATTGAAAGATGAAACAGTAATATATGATAGACAATTCTGAAGAATGGATTTGGATTTGCTACTACATACCGGTGGCTGTCACTGTAAAAGAGTTAGCATCTAGCATTGTTGCGACTGCTATGACTGTTCCATGAGACTTTATTTGAACTTCTCGGGGACTCAAAGGCCTATATATTCGGTACTCACACATTCTGCAAAGTTTGTGGCATAACTTCATTTTACATTCCACGATCGAATTACAATGAGAATCGTGAATAATTTGTTCAAGTGGACATGAAAATTGCTGTTTTTGAAAGTTTATTTTTAATGAGCCAATGTTTGAGGGGGTTTATATAATGTAATTATTTAGGGGGCTATGAAAGCAAGGAGCTATATATGCTTGTAATTATTTTCATTATAAGAGCTATTTGCTTAGTATTTCCTATATTTTATACACTCCATACATCATAACTCATTTGGGTGAACTAGTTAAATCTCTTTTTTTTTTTTTTCCTTTAAAGCAGTGATGTCCCCTCTATTTTGCAGTTCCTGTAACGGGCGGCTAGTTCGAGCCCATTTTCTGTTCAATTAGAAAACCACATTTGACTGAGAAAAGACTCAGCATGTTTTAGAATCTTGTAGCTTCATGTTTCAGCTCATCAAAAGTAGCTGCATTTTTGGGTGACTTTCTTTCAATTTTATATTTTTTTTGTTGCTCTGTATTTGATGTTGTAGCCATTCATACCTACAGAGGAGAAGATTCAGTGTTTTGTTCGTTGGTTGAGACTGCAGCTGCAGATTGAAGCTCAGTCTATAACTCTACTATTAATAAAGTGGGTTTTTTGGCCTTGTAGTTCACTGAAAGAGATTCTGTCCTTAGTGTTTTAATTGTTTTTTCCCAACACTATCAAGAATTTTCTTGACATGTAATAAATACATTACCTCACATGATATCATACAAGCAAGGGCTATAATTGCATTGCATAAAACTAAAACTTTTTGGAGGAACCCTATCACTCAGATTGCTAAAAAAAACACTTCCATTTGCAGCATCTGATTACCACAATTTTTGCTGGTAATTCAAAAAGGGAAAACCATACATTATATTAAAGGAACAACCTTTCAGTTAAATAATTGTGACCACGAATATGAAACTGGACTTCTAACTTGGTTTTGAGCATTATTCCATGATATCGAACCAAAAGTAGTCTTGCTCATCGTGCTAACACCCTTCTTTGACACGAATGTGACTGTGTATCGCAGCCTCTCTCCAACCTTTTTGAATACAAGCTTTGATGGCTTCACAGTCACAGTAACAGACGGGGGAGCATCAATGACTACCTCATAGGTAGAGCCTGCAGCTCCCACATTGGTCAAGGTACGGGTGTAACGAACAACCCTTGATTTGCCAAACAAAACTGCAAACGATGGGTAGTTGATCTGCCCAGGATCTGAAAATTTCTTAGCACAAGTGACATTTGGGCGCTTGACAATGGCTTGTATGTGTTCCATCTCATAGTCCAACGAGCATAAGAACTTGATGTACTCCTTAGGCCTAATATCATAGACAAGACCCGGGGAGAGTGCCTTGTGAGGATCAACATGACCTGCTCCATGAGCCCATGGAGTGGAAAGTTGATCACCTTCTGCATCACGAAGAGGGGAGTTAGTGGTGTCGCGATTATAGGCAGTTGTCATAAGTGCAGATTTGATTGCACTTGGACTCCATTCAGGATGTGCTGCTTTCAGCAGTGCAGCCAGTCCACTGATATGAGGACAGGACATGGATGTACCTGCAATAGAGTTCAATATAAAACAAGATCAAATACTATAAAATTCAAATGAGTGTATTGTGTGTCAGATTTATCGAAAAGTACATCACATTATTTCCAGCTAATGAACTGATTCAGGTAGGTCCATATGATGATCTTAAATCCATTACAAGTTTACGACCTTTATGCTTCTTTGTTTTTTTAAAGTAGGGACAACTAATGTCGCTCGAACTCTTCAAATATGTTGCCAAACGCATGTTTAAAAGCAATACATTTTTGAACAATCTAACACAAATGTGAGTGGGATCTTGGTATACTCATTAATGGAAGACAGACTATCACTATACCAATTGTAAAATGTTGCAATTGATGGATCTAGTATTTAATTAAACTACACATGAATATATAAAGGAAGTATCCGTTGGTGATACTTACCAGACATGATGTTGAACTTGGTCCTCCTGGTATCTTTCTCAAGGCCAGTAGGGCCAATAGCCTCAGACCAAGCTGCCAATATGTTAACTCCAGGTCCAATTAAATCAGGCTTCAATATCTGTGGAGTCACTGTATTAGGCCCTCTTGAGCTAAACGCTGCCACTACCGGCGATGGCTTAACGTTCACCACCGTACCTCCAAAGCTGAGCACCGCAGTCGGATTCCTCTCACTCTTCACATACTGCCTAATCACATTTCCCAATTTCCTTCCAACAGCCACCGCCGGCAACAAATGACTGTCTGCCACCAGCTCCTCGCCACTCTCGACGGTGTTAGCCAATATCATCCCAACCCCACCAGCTTCTTTCACCACTAGACCCTTTTCTACTCTAGCATTAGTCCCTCTGTCACATACCACTATCTTCCCACGAACATCTTTAGGGTTTAGTGAACCAGGCAAGCAAAGGCTAGAGCTACTATCTGTGTTGTAAACTAAGCTAACTAGCTTTTTACCCATCCCTTTACCACTGTATAAAGACACACCAGTAATCTTTTTGTCATTACCTAAAACAGCATAAGCAGGGAAATCACGGTCTATGGTACCAGCACCAACAGTCATAATCCATGGAGCTGTATTTGCAAGTGAAGCTTTAGCAGGACCGCTGTTACCTGCAGAACAGGACACAACAATTCCTTTCTCCATAGCAGAGAAACCACCAATAGCAATGGTATCACGATAATAAGGACCTGATCCACCACCCAAAGATAAAGATAACACATCAACCCCATCCAAAATAGCACGGTCCATACCTGCAAGAATATCAGACCCAAAACAACCAGTAGGCCAACACACCTTGTAAGTAGCTACACGAGCACGAGGAGCCATACCACGAGCGATTCCACTAGCATAACCAAAAAGGCTAGCGTTACCCACTGGTGCACCAGCGGCGGTACTGGCTGTATGGGTGCCATGACCGTCCTGATCCCGAGGCGATTCAGGCTGTCTGGGTTGATTCGTAAATGAACTAGAAGACGACATACGGTAACCTTTAGCGAAAAATCTCGCACCAACCAGTTTCTTGTTACAATGTACCTTTGGATCGAAATCAGGTCCAGATTCACATTCCCCACGCCATCTGGACGGCACATCAGGCATACCCACATCACTAAAACTCTTAGATTCAGGCCAAACACCGGTATCAAGCACTCCAATAATAACATCCTGAGCAGCACTGTTAAGCTCTTGTTGAGTATGCCCAGCCCAAATCCCCAACTGATTATCCAACCCAAGAAACTCAGGGGTCCGAGTAGTATGAAGTGTATAAACAGTATCCTCATACACCCCAACCACATCATCAGACTGTCGGAGCAATTCAGCCTCATGGAGGTCAAGAGAAGCAGCAAATCCAGGATAAGCAGTATCGTAAGAGTAAAGAAGAGATTCAGAGTTGGAAGAAGAAGAAAGAGATTTCAACTGAGCATCGTACCAATCATGATGAGTAGAATAAGAAGGCGGCTTTTGTTGATGTTTCACATGAACAATGTAAGTTTTCTTTGCGAAACATGGGTGAAGAACAAGGAGAAAAGCAATGAGAGAGAAACAGAAAAGAGAACCCATCGGAAAAGCAAGTACAGAAGAGGAGACAGTCGCCGGTAAATGCGACTGAGAGAGAGGATCGAAGGAGTTATGGAGGACTACTGTCGGGTTTATATTACCACTATCTTTATTATAAAGGCTTCAAATTTGATCTTATTACGTTAATGCCACTGTCTTTAGTGCGTTTTCCAGTAGTGTTTTACCACCCAATCTCCTTTTTTTACTCTACCTAATCCGATAATTTTTATTTATTTAATTTAACATAATTTTGATTGATTGAGTTAACAAATGTAACATTTTTATCTATTTTATCATGATTTTGTGTGGATATTTTCCTTTTGAATAGAAATTTCTTTATCTTAAAAAAGAAATAACATGTGAATGTAAAATATATTACTATGATTATAAAATTATGTTATTAAAAGTGAAATAAAATATATATGGTTTATGTGAAAATAGTTAGTTGTATTCTAATTTATATTGTTAGTTTAATTTAGCAAAGGGTTTTTAAAATTAAAAAAGATTTTTAAATTAATAATGGATATTTGTATAGTTATAAATTATTCATTAAGGATAAAATAAGCATTTTCAAATTAAATTATTACTTAATATGAAAATGTATCATTCTTTTTAAATGGATTAAAAATTAAATTAAATTATTTAAAATGAAACGAAATAATGTAGATTTAAAATTATAATAAAAAACTTAAAATATAGAAAAATATATTTGGAAAGAAGCTGTATATTTGACTTGCAAATGCATGCGTTGATCATAGCTTAGCTACTCGCTTTACTTCTAGCGAGAAAAAAAAACTATGTACTTTGTTTTTTCTATTTTGAAATAAAACTATATTACTATGTACTTATTTTACTTCATTAATCAAATAAGACTTCTTTGTCTTGCATTTTATTTTTTCTTCTTTTTCCTCGTCTTACCCCTTACAAATCATTATTTATTTCAAATAATCAGTGTGTAGTCATATACTGTTAAGAGTGTCCAATTGGATATCCTTCGTCAGAAAAAAATTAGCATATATACAAGTAAAATGATCAAATAACCTATTTTTGACACCCTTAACATAACAAGTTGTTATTTCTAGACACACGTTAAAAAAATTTCTGACCCGCCACTGCAAATAATCACTTATCAATTTCATATCTTAATAGTACATTATATGAATAAATTAATTCGTTAATATTCTAGACAATGACATTATCATTAATTTAAAAAATTATAGAAAAGCGTGGATAGAAAATGATTAACTTTTGGTATTTATATATATTATGAATTGTGATTACCAAATCGAAAAACAAGCATCTTTTCCTTTAAACTTTTCATTGAAAGAATGTTGCATAAAATATAACAAGGTGTGGCACTTACATAATTATATTAAGGAGATAAAGAATTCATTCATCATTGCATGTTTCACATAAAGATCACTAATAACCATCATTTCTTTTTCTTTATTTATTTAGATAAAAGACTATTCAAAAAAGTATACATTTACTATATTACCTATTATTCTTTGGATTTTCAAGATTATGAACTCTATATATTCTTTTTATTTGATTTCGAATCTGGTTGAATTAAGTTATTCATGTCAGAATAGTTTTAAAATAATTTTATAATAGGAAAAAGGGTCTGATATATCTCTCAACTTTGTCATTTAGAGCTGATATACCCCTCGTTATAAAAGTGGCTCATATATGCCCTTACCGTTATACAAACGGCTCACATATACCCCTGCCGTTACAAAATGGCTCATATATACCCTTCATTTAACGGAATGTAAAAATTAGTTTTAAATTTATATTTATTACTTGTAATTTTTTTAAAAAAAAATTATTTAGGGGTATATATGATTTTTCTATCAAAGTTCAAGGTATATTTTAATTTTTTTCATACATAAATTATTTTTTGATTTTTTTATTATAATTATTTGAGTTTCTTATTCTTATTTTGTTTTTTTCTTTCATTCCTTAGTTTAAAGAAAAAAAATTAAACTATTTTTTTGTGTGTATTGTAATTTAATTTCGTATTCGAAGAAAATTTTTTGTCATCTACAATAAGTTTTACAAGAATATTAGTGAAACATAAATAAATTTGATTATCAAAATAATAATTATAAATTAGTCATTGAAACAAAAAAAGGTCAAAAAAAATATGTTTGACGAAGATTAAATTTACTCGTATGGGATTATATTTTTTTTAAAAAAATAATAAAAATTTAGATTAAATTTTTTTTTCCATTTCCGTTAGAGGAAAAGGGTATATGTGAGCCATTTGTTTACAAGTAGGGATATATGTGAGTCACTTTCATAACAAGGGGTATATCAGCTTTAAATGACAAAGTTGAGGGGTATATCAGACTCTTTTCCCTTTATAATATTTGATAAAGTTAAGAAGATAATTTTAACTATTTATTTTTAAACTCAAAATGACAAAAATAAGCCAGAAGTCATAAGATTAAAATCCTGACTTTTTAAGTTTTGACTAATAAACAGTAGCTCTTAGTTTTCTTTCACTTTCTTAATTCATCATCCTCTTTGAACAAAAGGTTAGGAACATTGCATTATCACATTGCAGCTTGAATGCGAAGTAGCTAGCTACTAATATAGCACTTTTTAATTGGTCTATCTATTTGCCTTTATTGATATAAGTTGGAGTATCTTTTATTTTCTCCCTTGTTCTATATCTATTTTTGATGTTCGACGTTTAAATAAAATTACTCTACTATGTATTCAAGTAATATATTGAAATGCAAGGAAATATTTACTAATCATGATTTGATGATGAAAGAATTACTAAAAAATATAGAGGGCATTCGAAAATTAATAAAATGAATAAAACAATTCTATTCGATACGTATACAATAAATGTGGAGTTAATAATTTGAAGGAGCAAAAATAAAATTAGTAGTAGAAGAAATGAAGGCATAAAAAAGCTTAAATTGGCAAATGTCCTAATCTACCATGTCCATGTCTAGTAGGAAAAAGTTGTTTTAATTTCCTCAAAGAAATTGCCCATAATTTGTGACATAAAAAAGTAGATGCATAGTGATATAGACAGGACATTATACAAATAAGGAAATTTTTCTAAATCAATTCAGAAAGAATTTTTTTGGTTAAGGACAAAATTTTAAATTCCTCCAAATCTTAAATGAATTATTTTTTATTGAGATCATAGTACACTAATTTTGGTCTTAGTGCTTGTTTTGGTTTTTCTTGGAAAATGACAACTATGATTCACGGATTTTAATTTCAATTTGAGTTACTATAATTTTTCTTATTTTTAACTCTGAATTTCCAGTCTGTTAAGCAGCTAAAAGTAATTAAAAAGAATCAATTAAAGAAATTCGAAAAGAAAGTGGCTTTAGCTTTATTAAAGATTGAGAACCTAGAAAAAAAATTATTTTATTTTAAAAAATGTGGAAGGAGAAAGAGAAACGGAGAGGAAATTACCAGGTGAGAAATTTTATATTAAAATCACTTTATAAAGAAAGATTATTTTAAATATTATTATAAAAAATTAATTAAACTTTTATTTTTATATATATTTAAATTTTTAATCAATATTATACTTTTTTTTCCGGCGAGATGAAAACTTTAATTGTTTTTTTTTCCTTTTCCAACCTTACAAAATATTGTTCTTTATCTTTTTTTCTAATTTTGTCTACTTATATGTAAAATATAAAATAATAATATATTAACATAAATAAATATAAAATTTATTATATCACAATTAAAAAATAAAATTCTTAAATGAAAGTTAACCAAATTATGAAATATGCTAGTTAATTAATAAGATATATATCAATAAATATGTATATATGAAAGAGATATTTTAATTTTGAATAAAATAATTTTTTATTTCTAATTTTGTCTTTTTAATAAGCAAAAATATTTTGCTTCTTACAAATAACATAAAAATAATTATACTTCTATTAAAAGCACTTTTACTAATTTATCGAACACTTAACTTTCCTACAAAAAAATTTTCTCAAAATAAGTATTTCTTATCTCCCAATATCAATGTATAATAGACTATCAAATTGTCATGAACAAATTAAAATTTTTAATAATTAATCAATAGAGTTACTAAGATTTTTCAGAAATTCGAAGGTTCACTTTTATGTCACACCTTATTAAATTCAATTGTATCTCTACAATTTGATTCTTTCTTCGTTCTTTCAAAGAAGAAAATGGAAACATGAAAATAAAATTGATTATTCTACTAGAAATAGAAAAGAAGAAATCTTTTGCTGATTGATGAAATTATTTTATTTTGAATTGAGATTTTTCATTTAATTGTATCTCTATGATTTGATTCCTTTTTCATTCTTTCAAAGAAGAAAATGTTAACAAGAAACTAAAAGTTTGTTATTTATTGCTAGAAAAAGAAAAGAAGAAAATATTTTGCTCATTCATGAAATTATTTATCCAAAGGCTGTCTTATTTCATGTTCGATTCTTATGATCTTTTCAATTTCATTCATAGAGTTTCAACTTCATTCAGCTTTTCTTGAGCAATTTAACTACTTTAATAGTGTTTGCAGATTTCATAATCAACATATACCACAATAAACAGAAAAGAACTAAAAATATCTCTAAACAATTTGAAAAGGTGTAAAAAGTACCCCTCTTTTATTTATTGAGTCAAAAATATCCTTCTGTTCATCTTTTTGGTTCACAATCACTCTTAAAACTAACAATTTTTTTTTTAGTTATTATCAGTATTCCTCTTTTATTTATTGAGTCAAAAATATCCTTCTGTCCACCTTTTTGGTCCACAATCACTCTTAAAACTAATAATTTTTTTTTTAATTATTATCAGTATTACTTATTATGTGACATCTTTCTATTGGATAAATTTAAATTCCAATCCATCAAAAAAATTTCTACCCATTTGACCCATATCCACATTCTTTAACCTAAACCAAATTATAAAAACTTAAAAAAAAAAATTATGTTACAAAAGCAAGTTAAATAAGCTAAATAAGAAGTTTGCATAAACTTCAAAAAGGATTTCAAAGAACTAACTAAACAAATGCAGAAGTAAACAATCTAAAACCTAAAAGTCAATGTACCAAAACTACTAAACGATAATCAAATCTAAAACAAGAAGGGTCGTAATCCGAACTATCATAAAACATCTAAAAACTAGTCTAAGTCCGAAATGTGGACCTAGACTCAAAGAGAATCCAAAGTAGCCTGGAAGATGTTATCTCATCCTTGAATTCAAAAGCAACAATCAAAGATCTTCTAAGTGATGTTTGTCAATAGCCGCCGGAAAATGCCCTGTACTCAACAAAAATACGAGCAAGTGCAGTATAAGTACACAAACACTGTGTATTAGTAGGATCACGTGACTATCCCACTAAGTGCAACATAAACAAGTTAATACAACAATATAGCCATGCAATATATCGAACATATACGACATTGAGTATCACATGCTTCAACAATACACATTTATCATAAGTAGTTGGTCCTCTTATGGAACGTAAACCCAAATTGTTACTGCACCAGAACGTGGTGACTGATTTCATAGTTATACAAAAACGTAGCAATTCGATCCCATTTTATGTCAGAACATGACAATTCGATCCAGTTAGCTATGCCGGAACATGGCAATCCGATCCATCAACACACCACGATCAAAAACACAAGTATGCTTTGAAGTCATACAATCAAGAGTGATTCATGGCATATAATCACTCATCTGTCTCATTTTTAGTAGCTGTGAATTCAACAATGCAACATTCACATACATACATGCATCATAATGAAGCAATAACAAGAATACATTACACGATCATAGAATCACAATCATCACCTAACTCGAAACAATCTTGAAACCCTAAAAAATTGATCCTTCCCTTTCCGATTTCTTTCCGCTTGTTCTTATTATACGAACAATCATGTAATACAGAAATCATTAAACGATTATTAATTATCCAGATTACTAACAATTCTATGAACCCTGGAACAAACTCATGGTCCCAATTATCCAATTTAGGGTTCCACCATAGAATCTATAAAAAAAACTCTTCGCCATCAATATTAACCAATTTTATTACATTCTACGGATCAAAAAATAGAATCGAGGAGTAAAAATCTTACTTTTAGTCTCAAGAATGGTGAAAAACGAGTAGAAGTCGGTTGGGGTTTGTTCCTTAGCTTTAAAGATTGAAAAGTGTCAAATAAGATCGTTTTGGGGGTGTATTAACGATATTAAGTTGCGTCTCACCTGCCACAGCTGCACTCATCCCGCCACAACGGTCTGCCAAGGCGGGATTCCTGAGACAGAGAGCTATCTCAAGGGTTCCGATTCCCATTTCACAGAACACCTGTAAACAACGACACTTCAAAAAATATTCGACGCCAAGATCAATTTCAAGTGTTCTACTAGCCCGAATTCAAATCCGTAAAGTCGCATGGATTTCTTAGCGAGTTATCTAACTACTCATGCAATCAAAATCATAAGCGATTCACTGGATTGTTATCATATTTTTCCACACCTTAAAGACTCCGATTCCGTCCAAATCTGGACTAGGTTGGAAAAATTTAAATACTACAAAAAAAAAATTTTGACCCCAAATTTTTTTCCGTTTGCTTTACAATAACGACAGAACCTGTCATTACATAAAATAAATTTATAATCATATCATTACTTTTTAAAATTTATCATTCTCACCAACATAAAATTTATTAATATTTTAAATCATTTTCTATTTTATCATTTATATTCATTTAATTCATTACTTTTTATCAAATTTATTTATCAACTAAATTTATTACTATTACTCTAATGTTTGATAAAAAGAACTAGTGTTTTCATCTACACTGAGTGAACAAAACTGACCATAATGGCTTTGTGATAATTTATTATACAATTTTAATTTTTTTTGTTTATTTGGTTAAATTGAATAAATAATGAGACTGTTTTAATAGTTTTACAACTTATAAATTTCTTATGTTAATGAGAAAATATACAATACAAAAACTCCAAATCGCATGTCCAAGCAAAAGTTCATTTTCATCTCATCATATCATGATTTCATATTGGATAGTCAAACAAGCCCTAGGTTATGGGGAAGACTTGTGAAAGCTGACTTAAAGTGTGCATCTCGTCTCGTTCATCCGTTGTAGCGAACCCAATGTAGCAAATTATACTTCGCCATGACAAACCTCTTCCCTGTTATTGTCATAGTAATCTGTATTTATAAGGTTAACCAATGAACAGAAACAGAAATAAGATGAAGCAGAAAATATATAAAATACAAGAAGTAATCCGAGTCCACAGAAACTACTGTGCGTCCTTAAAAATATAATCCCCTCACTGTACCCAAGGTTATGGATTAATTTCTCCCAAGATAAAACGGGTTAAACCTGTTAAAGAAATAGCGGTACCTCAAATTTCTTCAACTTCAACGAACTTAAGAACGCAACAAGTCACACAGACTCAGTCGATCGACACTTTGATTTTATTTGAGAGAAAAATAAATGCAGAGGATGAAAATTTTCAGTGTTTGAAAAATCAAAAATTGACTTCCTTTTATAGCCATTTTTAGCAAGGAACGTGTCTGTTCAGAGAAATCTGTTCAGACCCGTTTTATCCAGAAAGTTGTGTCTTTTGAAAAAAATAACAACTTTTCAGAAAAATGTGTCTGTTAGGAAAATAACGACTTTTTTGGAAAGTAACGACTTTTCGGAAAGTAACAACTTTTCGGAAAGAGTAACAACTTTTCAGAATGTTACCAATGTTACCGTTACCCGCAAATTTATAAGAGAATATTAACAGGATTTATTTGATTTAACAAAAACTGATTAAATAAATTTTGTCCAAAAAATTTATCAATCAATCACATCATTTGCCAAATCCAAATCCAAATCCGAAGCCGAGGCCGAGCGAGCGACGACACGACGGCGCGAGGGGGCATCTTCTTCTTAACTCTTTAAGAAGTAATGGAAGTGTTTCCTTATATAAGGACAACAATTTCCCTTTCTTTTGCCGATATGGGAGAAATGACTTTTCATTTGCACTTTGCAAATGACTTTTCATTTTCCCTCCAAAGTAGTTCCCTCACTTTTCATATTCTCTCTTTTCTTTTCCCATTCACACTTGCTAAAACCCAACAATCCCCCACATGAATGGGGAAGGCTATTGTTAAAACATATGCATGAAAAAACTTGTGTGTCTTGTAGGTAAAGGTTAATCGCATCTGGATAAGTAGGTTTCCCTTTAAACTTTCCGTAGTGAACATATATCGGATATACTCGGTCAATCGGTAGATTTGATATCTTTGAACCGTCGAGCTTTGGTGTATACCTAGACAACATATGTCACACAATCAACCCTTGAACTGTTCTTAGTTCTCATTGTTTTGTTTGTTTCAGCCATGAACACATCTTGGATAGTAAGTGCTTAAAGAACTGGCCTTACCGGATTCTCCTTGAAGCGGCTTACACTTCACACTTACATAGGTGATTTCTAAATGTGTTATCCCATAGATACACCATTTGATATTCCCTGTATCAAACTTAGAAACCATTAAAAAGTCCTTATGTCTTTATCCTGGTTACTAAACATTGTCTCATCATGAGAATGGACCATAAAATAATAATAATATTTTTTTTTCCTTTTGACAATGTTGAACCGTCATCAATGACTTTGTTTTATCTCCTTGAACCTAGATCTTGGGATCTCCAGTCTTCTAGGTAGAGTTACCGCCACGATGACTTGTTCTCGGCCATAGTCCCATTCCCGTCGATGATTTCTCAACTCCCTCTCTATTTAGGCCTTTTGTAAGTGGATCCGACACATTATCTTTTGACTTCACATAGTCAATTGTGATAATTCCACTAGAGAGTAGTTGTCTCACAGAGTTATGTCTTCGTCTTATGTGACGAGACTTGCCGTTATACATAATGCTTCCAGCCCTTCCTATTGCAGCTTGACTATCACAATGTATGCATATAGGGGCCATTGGTTTGGGCCAAAATGGAATATCTTCTAAGAAATTTCGGAGCAATTCAGCTTCTTCACCTGCCTTGTCTAAAGCAATGAATTCAGACTCCATTGTAGAGCGAGCTATACATGTTTGTTTGGATGATTTCCAAGATATTGCCCCTCCACCAATAGTAAAAACGTATCCACTTGTGGATTTTGTTTCAGTTGACCCAGTAATCCAATTTGCATCACTATATCCTTCAAGAACGGCTGGATATCTGTTGTAATGTAAAGCATAGTTTTGAGTGTCATCTAAGTATCCCAAAACTCTCTTCATTGCCAACCAATGATTATGATTAGGATTACTTGTGTATCGACTCAGTTTACTGATAGCGCAAGCTATGTCTGGTCGTGTACAATTCATGACATACATTAAGCTTCCCAATACGCTAGCATAGTCCAATTGAGACTGACTTTCGCCTTTATTCTTTGCAAGATGAAGATTTACATCAATTGGAGTCTTTGCCCTTTTAAAATTCAAAAATTTGAATTTTTCAAGTATCTTTTGAATATAATGAGTTTGAGACAATGCTAGACCGTTAGGAGTTTTAAGAATTTTAATTCCTAATATCACATCAGCAACTCCTAAATCTTTCATATCAAACTTACTAGCAAGCATACGCTTTGTAGCTTTTATATTAGCAATGTCTTTGCTCATTATAAGCATATCATCTACATATAGGCATAAAATAACTTCCTGATTTGGAGTATCTTTAATGTAAACACATTTATCACATTCATTGATCTTAAATCCATTTGACAACATGGTTTGATCAAACTTTGCATGCCATTGTTTTGGTGCTTGTTTTAGCCCATAAAGTGACTTAATAAGTTTGCACACTTTCTTTTCTTTACCAGGAACTACAAAACCCTCAAGTTGTTCTACGTAAATTTCTTCTTCAAGCTCTCCATTTAAGAAGGCTGTTTTCACATCCATTTGATGAATTTCAAGACCGTATACTGCAGCTAGTGCAATTAACATCCGAATTGATGTAATCCTAGTCACTGGCGAGTATGTGTCAAAATAATCAAGACCTTCTTTTTGTCTAAAACCTTTGACAACAAGTCTTGCTTTATATTTGTCAATAGTTCCATCGTCTTTCATCTTCCTTTTAAAGATCCATTTTGAACCCAAGGGTTTGTTCCCTGGAGGAAGATCAACCAACTCCCAAGTATGATTGCTTAAGATTGATTCAATTTCACTATTAACAGCCTCCTTCCAAGAGGTTGAGTCGCTAGACAACATTGCTTCCTTGAATGTTTGAGGCTCACTTTCAAGAAGAAATGTTACAAAATCAGATCCAAATGAAGTAGACGTCCTTTGACGTTTATTGCGTCTTGGACTTTCTTCATTAGGTTCATTCTCTTTTGGTTCTTCTCTAGGTTGTTTAGACCCCCCACTAGATGACTCAATTCTAGTTTTATACGGATAGATATGTTCAAAAAATTCAGCACTATCTGATTCCATTACTGTATTATCATGAATATCCGGATGTTCGGACTTATGAACCAAAAATCGACATACCTTACTGTTTGTAGCATATCCAATGAATATACAATCCACAATCTAAGGCCCTATTTTTACCCTCTTAGGTATAGGAACTTGGACTTTGGCTAGACACCCCCACACTTTGAAGTATTTCAAGTTGGGTTTTCTACCTTTCCATTTCTCATATGGAATTACATTTGTCTTTGAGTGAGGCACTCTGTTAAGTATTTGATTTACTGTAAGGATAGCTTCCCCCACAAGTTCTGTGGTAAACCTGAACTTATTAGTAATGCATTCATCATTTCTTTTGAAGTTCGGTTTTCCTTTCTGCAATTCCATTAGACTGAGGAGTGTATGGAGCAGTAGTTTGATGGATTATTCCATTTTCTAAACATATTTCTGCAAATGGAGATTCATATTCTCCACCTCTATCACTTCTGATCATTTTGATCTTTTTATCTAACTGATTTTCAACTTCAGTTTTATATTGCCTAAATGCATATATTGCTTCATCCTTACTATTTAGAAAATAGACATAACAATATCTAGTGCAATCGTCAATAAAAGTTATAAAAATACTTTTTCCCACCACGTGATGGTGTTGACTTCATGTCACAAATATCAGTGTTAATCAATTCTAAAGGATTTGAACCCCTTTCAACAGATTTATAAGGATGCTTAGCATACTTAGATTCAACACAAATTTGACATTTTGATTTATTGCACTCAAATTTTGGCAAAATATTTAAGTTAATCAGTTTTCGCAAGGTTTTGTTATTAACGTGTCCCAAACGTTCATGCCACAAACATTTAGACTCAAGCAAGTAAGAAGAAGCAAAATCTTTATTCATATGAACTGCAATTACATTGAGTTTGAAAAGGCCATCACTAAGGTAGCCTTTTCCTACATACATATCATTTTTGCTTACTACTACTTTATCATAAACAAATACACATTTAAATCCATTCTTGGTCAGAACTGGAATTGAAACTAAATTCTTTCTCAATTCTGGAACATATGAGACCCTATTCAAAGTCACCACCTTGCCTGATGTCATCTTTAATAGGACTTTGTCAGTTCCTTCCACCTTTGCAACAGCAGAGTTTGCCATAAACAATTTCTCATCTGTAAGTGCTGGAGTAAATGATGAAAAAATAATTCTTTGTTGGCACAAACATGGCATGAGGCACCAGAATCTATCCACCATTCTCTTGGATTTCCAACCAAGTTACATTCTGAAAGCATTGCACAGAGATCGTCCATTTCTCCTTTGGATTCAGCCAAGTTTGCTTAAATCCGAAGCCGAAGCCGAAGCCGAGCGAGCGGCGACGACGACGGCGCGAGGGGACATCTTCTTCTTAACTCTTTAAGAAGTAATGGAAGTGTTTCCTTATATAAGGACAACAATTTCCCTTTCTTTTGCCGATATGGGAGAAATGACTTTTCATTTGCACTTTGCAAATGACTTTTCATTTTCCCTCCAAAGTAGTTCCCTCACTTTTCATATTCTCTTTTTTTTTTTCCCATTCACACTTGCTAAATCCCAACATTCCCTTAGTCTACCCCTCGCTACGGCAAGTCCCAACTTGCTATGACAATCTCGTTTTGATGAAGCCCCATCACTGTAACAAAGACCCTCTAAAATGAAATAGTAGTTCGAGAGAAAAATAGAACCTACCCTCATTTTATAACACACTTTTTCATCACAAAACATCAAAACATCAAAATCGATGAGGCAAGCATCACCATCTCTAACTTTAACTTCTCTACAAAGTCTCAGAATTAAGAGTCTCCACGGAGGTCTAGACCACTAGGTCACCTCCTAATGGAACACAACACAAACAATAACTCATTAAAAAAAGTCAAGAGACATTAGTTCTATAACCTCATCGTTTTTAGTTAATACTAATTCAACGTGCTAGGGGAGCTCTAATAAGGGTATTACGGTCCTAACCATATGATGATGACTAGACTATCGGTTCATTAAATCTCCAATTAAACAAGTGTTCGTTTTCAAAATAATTCGAAGAATAAATAGTTAATTATAAGGATAAAATAAGAAAAAAAAAATTTTCTCTTGATATATTAAAATGAACAAGTAAAAAAGAAAAGAATATTTATAATTGTTGAGTATATAGCAAGAATTAATAAGAAATTGAGGGAAGATGAAAAGAGGAATTAGAAGAATCTCTTATATTTTAGTAAAAAGACAGTTCTCCCTCATTGGTGGTGGAAAGAAAAGTTGAAGTGTTTAAATAGAGAAACACTTCTACTAGTTGTTAAAAGGGTCGGAAAGAGGGATCCCATCACGCCATCATCGTTGCTCGCTCGACTTCGGCTTTGAAAAATTATCGATCATGAGATTATTTTTGGACAAAGTTTGTTTTAATTATTTATTTAATTATTTGTTTTATTAATTAAAAGGACAAAACAGTTTAATCATTTAAATAATTAGCCGAAACGATCCGACCCAACTCAGATCCGTGTGCTCGTGTTTTAAAATATTTTTCCCGTTTTATTTGAATTTTTCATCGTCGAAGATGACTGTTATGTTGCAACTTTCAGAAAACAATGCTTCTTGGCTATAAATACTTTTGATTCCTTAGATTTTTTACTTCGGAAAATTGAGAACTTCTTTTTCTTCTACACAAATTTATTTGTGTATTTAACTGCCGTTGAGTGATTCACTGATACCATTATTTAGGGTATCAATATGCTAGTGAATAAAAACGTTCTATCCGTGGAAAACTCGGATACTAGAGGGAAATAATTTTCTTAAGTGGACACTGTGCATTCAGTGGAATTAATTTTCTTTCCTTTCTACGATTGTTATAGATTCTGATATGTTTTACTGTCATTAATTTTTGTTAATTAATTTATGTTCTTCCCTATGAGTTTAAACTTTGAAATTTGCTATTTCTATAAAGTTTTGTTATCAATAATATGATTTAATAGATTGCATAATAATAATATAATAGATAAGTAAAAGTGAATAGATAAAGTAGATTTTATTTCGAAAGTGATGTGATTGATATATTTATTTATTTAAAAAAACCTTTTTGTAATTGTTTTTACTTCAAAAGACTACAATAATTAATTGATTTTTGTCTATTTCTAAAAACCATGTCTGCCTTTTAAACTAGAGAGAGTTTGCAAATAGTATGTTTTTAAGCTTCTAGTGATTCTGTTTATTAATGCTACTTTTATACTTGTAAACATTAAACTTTCAAAATCCTATAAACTTAAAAACCCCAAAAGTTGCACTTAAATAGTAGACAAAGACTCAGTGTTGTTTGATCATAATGATAGATGAATTAAAAATCGTTCAGTTTTTACTTTCAATTAAAAATGGTATTAGGTAAATTAGGTAAATGCTTTCTAGACTAGTCTCTTTTTTTTTAAAGGTAGAAAGAATGTCATTACTCGTGAATATAGTAATATCTTGTAATTTTTCTAATACATTGAGTAATCAGGAAAAGTAATAAAAAAAAATTAAAAAGGGTGCTAAGGGTTTTATTATATATTAGAGAAATTATATCACGGATTACAAAAGATAATATATATAGTATTAAACTACTGGTTTATCAAATAAAAAGTTTATAAACATTTAATTTGTAGATACATTTGATAGACACGCGTTTATAAGAAATGACTTTTAGGTAGTTTTCAACCTCAATCAATTGTGTTTGGATATTTTAAATATGACTTTAAGAAAATTACAAATAAAAATAGATATTACCTCACTTCAGTTTGATTTTAAAAATCATTTTTAAAAAGCTATTTTCTCTTTTTCTTTTTTCTCGTCTAATTTTATTAACTTTTCGATTGTCCCTTTTTACTTGCAATTTTAACTTTTCGTTTTGACCCTTTTTGCTTGTATTTTTTATAATTCAAGACTAAATATTTCTGAAAAAGATAGAACCTTATTAATGAGTAAATTGACTTTAAAATTTTATCAATTAATAGAGATAAAAATGATAAATTCTTTATCAATTTATTTATTCGGCGTATTAAAAATAAATATTTTATTTTATTTATCTAATATTTAAAAATAATTTAAATAAATTTATTAAGTAATTTCTAATAAGTATTAAATCACAATCATTTTAAATATATTTTATAATATAATAAAAAAAACTATTGTTCTATTTATTAGGTGTGTGAAGGGGAAAACTATAGTAAAAGACCGGCACGTTAAGCGGAAAAATAATTGGACATGATTTTGTCCCGTTAAGAATCGTGGGTCATAACAACTCTAGTAACGGCTATGTTTGACCCAATATTTGCACCTAAATTATCAACTATTATTGAACAAGGAAATGTGTAAAATATAGTCGAAAAAATAATTATTCACGTTAAGTATTTAAGTTAAATTAATGTAATTTTTATTATTTGATTTATGACAATTGTGTAAGAAATTATTCTTTACAGATTATAAATTCATAAATTAACTTTATTCGATCCTACCGATTAATAACTGTTATTTGGTGTCATAAATGGTGCAAGCTAATACTCTTTTTTTTTTTCATGTCGATATAAATTCCTTCGTATTTTTGAGGTGACAATCTAACCATGTCACTTCGGAAACTCGCCAACCCTTGACCTTACATCTTATAGACGTTACGTTTTCCTTTGAATCGATTATTCTTTGTTGGTGCCAAGCGCCTAACCTTTTTTTCTTAATCCCATACAGTATTATAATTGAATTAAATACTAAATCAAGAATATACACAACTTGATTGATAAAAAATACTATACATATAGACATATGTAACAGTAACATGGGAGTACTATTTACTCGATTTGTTTTTACTAGCTGAATTTTAGTTTGATAAATCTATTTAGAAAATAATCATTAAATTTATTCTTTTATTCATATTAAATGATAGATTTTTATAAGAATTTCTCAATATGATTTTAAAGATATTAACTCAATATTAATAAATTGAGGACGTGACAATTATTTGTACTTATTATTATCAACATAACTAAAAATAAATAAGCTAAAAATATTTAACAAAGATGTGAAATATTATATTAGTGTAAACTAGGATTATTCATAGTTATGGTTAACAATCAAATCAAAATGCAATTTGAACCAAACTGATTAAAAAAAACCAATTTTTGGTTTAGTTTGGTTAGGTTTGGTTTTTAAATTTTGAAAATCGATACTATTTGGTTTGGTTTTGGTTTTACTAAAAAACAACCACAAAAATAACCAAATCGAACCAATAAATAAGATATATAAATTTTATAATTATTTTATAAATAAATTAAAAATATTTGGTTAGATTTTAATTAACTTAAGTCTTTAACTTTATCATTTTTTTAAGCCCAACACATTAGCCAAGGTATAACAATCTCAAATCCAAGTCCATCAAAATCCATTTTAGTTTTTACTTACTATACTTCACATAAAATAGTCACATCACACCTTCTCTTAAATGAATCACTTTGTTCGTAGATTGTTCATGTTTGGTGTTTGTGTCTATCGAGACACGTACGTCCTCAAAAAAATTATTACTTTCAAATCGAATAAAGCAGAAAAACTGAACCAAATCGACAATAACCAAACTAATAATTTTTTTTCGTTTAAATTAATTTAATTGTTTTAAAAATTTAAAAAACCAACTAAATTAATTTAATTTTAATTTTAATCAATAATCGAACCACGAACGCCCCAGTGTAAACACGAAAGTATGATCGCTACATCAATGCACCATTCTCGCAGTCAAAACAATGTTCAACTACTTGTGATTGTGGAAGTCCAGCAATTGTCTTTTTCAATTAAAAAAAAGAATGTTATGAACAGAAGAAATTCTACACCTCTTTATCTTCATAATTTTGCGGCCTAGCTGTATTTGTATATGTATTTTATACTTTATATTTTTTCAGCTAATTTTTAAAATTTATGATCTAAAATTAGTGATATATATATGGGTAATGGTATATTATTTATTTAAATAACAAATACTTTTTAAAAATTTTAAATTCTAATTGCTTAATATAAAAATATATTATTATTTTTTAAATAAAGTAAAAATAATGTGAATCGTGTAATCTAAAACCTGATTTATAGACTTTTTTTCTCTCTCAATGCACATGCAAATTATTATATATTTTGTAGAAGAATAGAACCTCACACAAGAACATGCATTCTAATCACTAGAAAACTGTAGTGAATGATTTTATTCTAATAACGCGTTCAATGAGTCGGTGAATCGAATGAGAAATTAGTTGATTGATAAATTGCGTGTGACAACGAATCAATCTCATGTTCAATTCAACGTAAAATTATACCAAAATTGTCCCACCAATTAATCTTGTTAAAATAAAATCAACAAGATATGGAATAAGATGGTTTTTAATTGTAATAATACAAGTTTTTGTTGATTGGTATTTGTGTTAAACAAGATTATATAATTCTATGATTGGAATTTAAAAAACATATTTATAGTAAAAAATATTTTTTTTTTTGTCATAACTAAGTTATCAAAATTTATTCGAAAGACTAAAGTTTATTTTAAATGGACTATTTCATATTTTAGGTGTGAATTATGGTTTTGTTTGTTTTGTGAATGACGAAACCAAGTGAGATGGAGGGATTTTATAAGCTAAATTGGTTGCGATATTTCAATACTCTATGTCGGGACCTACATGATTTGGTTAAAAATTGATTTAAACTTATTAAACAAATTAATACATATTTGGGTTTTATGTTAAACTCTTTAAAAAACTTGATAATTTGAAGTTTAGTTTAGATTTTAATAAAAAAGTTTCAAGAAAATTAAATTGAATCAAATCGATAAATTATAATAATTGTTCACTATATTATCTTTAGATTTTCAACAATATTTATTTATTTTATTTCTAATTTCTCTTATTATTAATTTCTCTATTACATTTTCTAGGACAGTGAATTTATCATATTTAAAGGGTGATATAGTAAAATTATATTTCTATTTATTTAAGAAGTGTGCAAATTCAATAATGAAAAAATATTATTGGACAAACAAATTAATTTATTTTAACAGTTAATTATTACTCCCAATATCACACTTTATATGACTTACTTTCGCGTATGATCCGTCTAAAAAAAAATGACTTTTTTTGTACTTGATAATTTAATTATAAAATACTTATCTTACCTCTAAAGAAATGATTCCTAACCATATAAATATATATGATTTATTTTAAATTATAATTTCATAAATATTTTTTTTCTTAAAACTCCATTCTCAAATTAAAATAACTCATACAAATATTACTTTTTGTCCAATAATATTGATAAATAAAACGATAATCTTATTACGTTATTTTTAAAAATATAATATTTTAAAAAATATATTAAAAATTGATTATAATTGATGATAAAAATAATCTAAAAACAGAATATAAAATTATTATTTATTTTACAAAATAAATAAATATTATATATTTAAAATATTTATGAAGAACAACTATTATTAAACGAAAATAGTAATTGGTAGAAGAATATTGTATGTTGGGGCCCGAAGGAGTAACCGTTTATGGAGGCGGCATTGGAGGACGGGATGGCACAAACTCCTAACATCACAAAAATAACGCACGCTTCCACTTTAACAACAACTGTCTTGTAACTTGTGACTCTCCACGCGCTTTAGATTGAATATTTTATTGATAAATAATGTGAGGTTTATTTTTTTTTTTTGGGATTTTTTTCATAATTTGAAAATTATTAGTAATGTATTTTTTAAATTAAAATAATATTTTAATTAAAGTAATTTAGGTTTGATCCCTATAATTTGAGTATAGTTAATAACATATTTTCAAAATGATTTACATTTGCTTCAGAATTATCTAATCTCCATTAATTTTGATAAATATTTCTGCATTTTGTAAAATATTTAAAATGTCAATCTATTCTCTTATGTGAGTTAAAAGGAGCGATAATTAATACCCACCCGCATATTTTATATATATATATATATATATAAAATCAATTTTGGCCGAGCATAAGTTTAATTTAAAAAAAGAGATTATCGTATAAAAATAAGAATGACATTATATATTTATATAATTATAAATTATCTAATTAAGTGTAAAATTGTTTAGTTTAAGTATAGAAAGATCATTTTTTGGAAATATTTTCTTTTAAATAAAAATACATTACATTACATAAATTAGGATATATGAAATACATATCCCTTTTTAAGGTTACCAATTTATTAGAGGTGTGCAATAACCAAGGGGCCAATAAATCAAACAAAACGGAATGATATTGGGTTAATGAATTTTTAATGATTTTATAAAAAGAAAAAAGGGGTATAGTTGAGTTATTGGTTTGATATTGATTTTTTTTATTATTGGAATTGGAGTAATTTTCCTAGATAGTCTTCATGTTTGGAAAATTACCTAGGAATATCACTTATGTTTATTTTAGGACTACAATATCATTCAAGTGTGCCTATTTTATTCAAATTATACTTGTCATAAAAAACGCGTTATCTCTCTCTTATTACGATGCCATGTCACATTATTTATTTATTTATTATTAAAAAATATGCTTTAAACCTATTTAAACGTTAGGTTGCAATATGTTTTCTTTTTAAAATATCGTTTTTGATTTATGTTTTTTGGAAATGTTTTGTTTTTTAGATATATAAAGATAAAATTTGAAAATGAATGAAAAAAAGTACCCTATTTCTATAACTAACTACTAATGGATTGTTTAAACTATTTTTTAAAATAAGTTATTTTAATTTTTTAATGATAATTATTATCTTTTACTATAAGTTTTATAATTAATTTTTTTAATAATAATTATTGTAGAAATATGTTGATGTAATGTAGAAATATCTAGCTAAATAGGAGAAGAAAAAGTGCACAGTAGAAAAACAATAATTATTATTTAAAAAATTAATTGAAAAACTTATAAAAAAATAATAATTATCATCAAAAAATTAAAAAAAATTATTTTAAAAAATAGTTAAAATAGTCCATTAATAGTTAGTTGTAGAAATAGGGTACTTTCTTTTCATTCATTTTTAAAGTTTATCTTTATATACCTAAAAAAAACATTTCCAAAACATAAATAGAAAATAATATTTTAAAAAAAATATATTGCAACGTGACGTTTAAATAGATTTAAAGCACATTTTTTTAATAATAAATAAATAAATAATGTGACATGACATCCTAAATGGAGAGAAATAATGTATTTTTGGTGTCAAGTATAATTTGAGAAAAATAGTTAAAGTTAGGTGATATTGTAGTCCTAAAACAAACATAAGTGATATTCCTAGGTAATCTTCCAAACATGTGCGACTATCTAGGAAAATTACTCTTGGGATTGGGCAAATCAATAACCTATTAAGACAATAGTAATTTACTGCTTTACTCCTATATATTGTAATCATTTAATATTAATATCAATACCTTATTACAGGACACACACACATTGGGTCCTTCGTCGAAAAAAGACATTATATATAGAGTTCAAAATTTGGTTATATATTTATTATTGCAAGCCTATATAGTAACCTTATAATAATATTTTTTTACTCCAACCATTGACCATCCTTAATGACAATCATATTTCTTAATGACAATTTTGGATATGCTACTGCTTTATTAGTTATTTGTCTTTTAACCTTCAATTCACATTATTATCCTTGTTTCTTTATTTGTGTTGCAGTTGAATAATTCTTTTCATCTGAGTTATTATTATTTCTCCGTCAAATTATTGGAGAAGTCATATGATTATTAATGAACATTTTCTTATTGATTAAAAAAAAAATAGAACGCTAAAGACTAAAACTTGATATAAAATATCTTATTTAGTTCAAATATTAATTTATACATTTAAAAGTAAAAAATCAATAAATCAAATTGATAATATGTAAAATCAAACTGAACCAACCGATGCAATTCCTCACAATCCTAAATTTACTTATTGTAATAAATAACTATCTTTAATTATATTTTAAGTGATTTTGTAATATAAAAATCTTTTTACACTCTAGTACTATAGGTTTTCATATCACCCTCCTCATTCTTATTTTTATTTGAAAAAGCTACATAATTAGACATATTTTACTATCATATATATTATTATTATTATCTATATTTTAAAATATTACACATCTTACCATTGAGTAAGATTTTTCTATCATATATTGAGAAAGATACACTTAAATACATGTATTTTTGTTATCGGATACATTAAAATAAGAAAAGAGGCGAGCAAGATCCATTATATATCCCAAATACATGTTAATCACACTAGATACACACTAAAACATGTATTCATATGTATCTGGTATGATTCACATGTATCTCAAATACTAAATACATAGAAGACTGGCGAGCGAGATGTAGAGAGAGTCAAGAGAGACGAACGAGATTTGTGTATATCCAAATACATGCGGAATCACTTGGATATAATGTATTTAAAACAAATTGCACCTAATTCTTTATCCATGCATTCCGAAATATTATGCATTTAGACACATCTAAATACACCAAAATCTAATAAGATATGTAATATTGTAAACTAGAATGTACATAATTAGTTCCTAGACTAATAAAATTATATAAATCCCCCTTTTAAATCGGAGGTGGGTGTCCCAAAGGGATAATAACGTATCTCAAGGTTGATATTTGTGATCGACTTAGATTGATTTGGTTTTCTATATCTTCAGACATAGTCAATGGTTTTTCTTAAGAAAACTTGATTTATCTTGCTTCGAAATGGCCACATTCTTAGGTGCATATGCCAAGTGTGTTAACTTGCTTGAGAATGAACGGCAAATGCTTTTCCATTACTTTTCTTATATGGTAAGCAGAATAAATGCATAAACATATTTTAATAATATTAATTAAAGTTAGGACTTTGAGTAGTATCATCTTCCCCATGCAAACGTTTACTACCTTCTATCTGATTTATTTGGAAAATATTTTTTAATTTAATTTTTTAATTTGTTATTTTTAACAAACTAAGCTTGTGTTTAGCTTTAAGTTTTCAAATATTTTTGATAAATTATATTTGACTGAAGTTTCATCTTTTATTATTTTTAACAAACTAAGCTTGTGTTTAGCTTTAAGTTTTCAAATATTTTTGGTAAATTATGTTTGACTGAAGTTTCATCATGCGTTTGGTTTCAATTTTTTTTTAGATATTTATCTATTTTAAAAATATGACTTATACCCGCAAGTTCTAAAAAATATTTAAAATACTCATAAATTTATATTATCATTTTATAATGAATATGTTCTATTAAAAAAATAACCTTATATGAATATAATTGTTAAAAATCAACAATACAAATAACGATATAGGCAAGACAATATATTAGTCGCATATCCATGCTTGTCACTGATTCAGTAATAATTATAACCCATTACACACAAATGTGTTCTTTTTTCTCAATTTTATAGCTCAATTTAGAATTTAAACTTTTTCGAAGAAGGTAGAAACAAATATCAGTTGGAGTTAATAAATAATGAGTATTTTTTTTTATAAAATATAAAAAATTGGGGTAATTTTAGGATTTTTTAAAATTTTCAAATATTAGAACTTGGCCCAAATAATACTAATTTTTTCTATATATCGAAATTTAGGATACTAAATTATATGACCAAACACCACTTTCCATCTTTTTCTCAGATATTTTTGGGGCCAAGGTGTTAGGTAGTGGAGCCTGATTAATTTTAGGTTTTCATATTATTCCTTATTTTAGGTTTTCCTATTTATTCTCTATTTTAGGTTTTCCTATTTATTCTCTGTAACCAAAAATATTCTGATTTATTAATATAAATATACCTCACCGCCGTGGAAGTTTACTCACGGGGTTTTACCACGAAAAATTGGGTTTTCTCTCTCTCTCTCTAGATTTCTCATCTCTTTCTCTTGAAAGCTCTTGTGTTCTTCATTCATCTAGTGTGTGTGCGTGAATTCGATCCTAACAACTGGTATCAGAGCTAAGGAGATTCAACACGATCACTGAAGATGGATAGTTCAAAGCTTGGAATCGAGAAGTTTGATGGATCCGATTTCAGTTTCTGGAAGATGCAGATCGAAGATTATCTGTACCAGAAAGATCTTCACGAACCGTTGACCGGGGTGAAGCCGGAATCCATGACGGAGGAGAAGTGGAAACTCAAGGATCGCCAGGCTCTAGGGTTGATCCGGTTGACTTTGTCAAGAAACGTGGCGTTCAACATCGTGAAGGAGAAGACTACGTCCGGTCTGTTGAAGGCACTGTCAAACATGTATGAAAAACCATCGGCTATGAACAAGGTATATTTGATGCGTAGATTGTTCAATTTACAGATGTCTGAGAATGGATCCGTTTCTGATCATATAAACGAGTTCAATATGATTTTGAGTCAACTCAATTCTGTGGATATTAATTTTGAAGATGAAATTAAGGCGTTGATTTTGATGTCATCTCTGCCCGAGTCTTGGGATACTGTTGTTGCTGCGATTAGCAGTTCCCGTGGATCTGAGAAACTGAAGTTTGATGAAATCCGTGATGTTGTTCTTAGCGAAAGTATTCGCAAACGAGAAGTGGGAGATTCATCGGGCAGTGCTCTCAGCGTTGATCGAAGGGGGAGAAGTAAGACGAAAGGCCAAAATCAACATGGTCGATCAAAATCAAAGAATCGAGGAAAATCCCTGAACAGATCAAACGTGACTTGTTGGAACTGTGGAGAAAAAGGGCACTTTTGGACGAACTGTACAAAGCCAAAGAAGAAACAGAATCAGAAATTTGGAGATGACAATGATTCTGTAAATTCAGCAGAGGACATTGGGGATGCTCTAATCCTTAGTGTAAACAGCCCGGTTGAATCATGGATTTTGGATTCTGGTGCATCTTTCCATTCGTCTCCAAGCAAGGAGTTGTTCCAAAATTTCAAATCTGGAAATTTTGGAAAGGTATATCTTGCTGACAATAAAGCCTTAGAGATTGAAGGAAAGGGGGATGTTTGCATAAAGACCACCTCGGGAAACCAGTGGACATTGGAGGATGTCAGATATATTCCTGGGATCAAGAAAAATCTGATCTCTGTTGGTCAGTTGGATAGCACGGGATATGCAGCAGAGTTTGGGAAAGGTTCGTGGAAGATCGTGAAAGGTGCTATGGTAGTAGCTCGTGGCACCAAATCTGGAACCTTGTACACCACTGCAGGGTGTATAAACATGGCCGCTGTTGCTGAAGGTGCTTCCGGTTCATGTCTGTGGCACAACAGACTTGGACACATGAGTACTAAAGGAATGAAGATGCTGGTTGCAAAAGGAGCATTAGAGGGTCTGAAGTCTTTTGATATGGGTCTTTGCGAGAGCTGTGTTATGGGCAAACAGAAAAGAGTAAGCTTCACAAAGACTCCTAGAGAGCCAAAGAAAGTGCGGTTGGAAATGGTCCATACAGATGTTTGGGGACCATCTCCAGTATCATCACTTGGAGGATCCAGATTCTATGTTACCTTCATTGATGATTTCAACAGGAAGGTATGGGTTTACTTCTTGAAGCATAAGTCAGATGTGTTTGCAACTTTCAAGAAGTGGAAAGCTGAAGTTGAGAATCAGACCGGTTTGAAAGTCAAATGCCTAAGGTCTGACAATGGAGGAGAGTATGACAAATCAGAGTTCAAGGCATTCTGTGCAGCTGAGGGAATCAGATTGATGAGAACAGTTCCTGGTAAGGCAAGGCAGAATGGAATTGTTGAGAGGATGAACAGAACATTGAATGAGCGTGCAAGGAGTATGAGGATACACTGTGGGCTGCCCAAAACACTTTGGGCGGATGCTGTGAGCACAGCTGCATACTTGATCAACAGGGGACCATCAGTTCCTTTAGGGTTCAAGATTCCAGAGGAGGTGTGGACAGGAAAAGAACTCAAGTACTCACACTTGAGGACTTTTGGTTGCACTGCTTATGTTCATGTTGATCCAGAAAAGAGAGACAAGCTTGATGCCAAGGCTGTGAAGTGTTACTTCATAGGATATGGTTCTGATTTGTTTGGTTACAGGTTTTGGGATGACAAGAACAGAAAGATCCTGAGACATTGTGATGTGACATTTGATGAGTCTGTCCTGTACAAGGACAGAGAGCAGAAGGTTCTAGAGATTACAAAGCAAGTGGGAGTTGAGGTTGAGTTGGAGAAGAGTAACCCCAGAGATGTCGAAGCAGATACTCAACCAACTCCTACTGAAGAATCTGAAGTGGAGCAAGTTACACCTGAGCAGGTGTTAAGGAGATCATCCAGATCCATCAGGGCACCAGATAGGTATTCACCTTCATTACACTATCTATTGCTGACTGATGAGGGGGAACCAGAGTCTTTTGATGAGGCCCTACAGGTGGAGGATTCGATCAAGTGGGAGCAAGCCATGGATGATGAGATGAGGTCACTTGAGAAGAACGACACATGGGTGTTGACTGAGCTACCTGCAGGGAAGAGAGCTTTGCTGAACAAGTGGGTGTTCAGAATCAAGACTGAACCAGATGGCAAAAGAAGGTTCAAGGCTCGTTTAGTGGTTAAAGGATATTCACAAAGGAAAGGTATTGATTATGCTGAAATATTCTCTCCTGTTGTGAAGTTAACCTCTATTCGAATTCTGTTGAGTATTGTTGCATCGGAAAATTTGCATCTAGAGCAAATGGATGTAAAAACAGCGTTTTTACATGGAGATCTGGACAAAGAGATCTATATGCAGCAACCGGAAGGATTTGTGGTTCCAGGCAAGGAACACATGGTGTGCAAGCTCACCAGGAGCTTGTATGGACTAAAGCAAGCACCAAGGCAGTGGTACAAGAAGTTTGACTCCTTCATGACCAAGAGTGGATTCTGCAAAGCTGAAAAGGATCCTTGTTGTTACTTCAAGAAATACACTGATTCATATGTCTTTCTACTCTTGTATGTGGATGATATGTTGATTGCAGGATCTAGTATGAGGGAGATTAACAATCTGAAGACAAGGTTGTCTGCAGCATTTGAGATGAAAGATTTGGGTCCAGCAAAACAGATTTTGGGGATGAAGATTTCTCGGGATAGATCTGCTGGCACTTTAAATCTATCTCAGGAGTTGTACATTGAGAAGGTGCTGAGCAGATTCAGGGTTAATGATGCTAAACCCAGGACTACTCCATTGGCAAATCACTTTAAATTGTCAAAGGAGCAGTCACCCAAGACTGCCGAGGAGCGTGATCACATGGCACTTGTTCCATATGCTTCAGCAGTTGGTAGTTTGATGTATGCTATGGTCTGCACTAGACCTGATATAGCACATGCAGTGGGAGTTGTTAGCAGGTACATGGCGAACCCTGGGAAAGAGCATTGGGAAGCTGTGAAGTGGCTTCTGAGATATCTGAGAGGTACATCCAGTACTTCACTTTGTTTTGGCAAAGGCAAGGTGACTCTACAGGGTTTTGTGGATGCTGATCTTGGTGGGGATGTTGACTCGAGCAAGAGTACATCCGGGTACATTTACACCATAGGTGGAACAGCAGTGAGTTGGATGTCCAGGCTTCAGAAGTGTGTTTCTCTTTCATCTACTGAAGCTGAGTATGTGGCAATAGCTGAAGCTGGGAAAGAGATGATATGGCTGGCAGATTATCTTGAGGAATTGGGCAAGAAGCAGAGCGAGAAGATTCTTTACTCAGATAGCCAGAGTGCCATACAGTTGGTGAAAAATCCAGTCTATCATTCGAAGACAAAGCACATCAGAAGGCGATACCATTTCACTCGCAGGGCAGTGGAGGATGGTGATATGTGCTTGGAGAAGATAGAGGGTGCAAAGAACCCGGCAGACATGTTGACGAAATGTGTTGATGTTGGGAAACTGAGGTTATGTAAAACCTCGGTTGGTCTTCTGTAGTTGTTGCTACAGATGTTGCGGTGCGGTAAAGATGTTGATGATGAAGAGATTTTTTTTTTTGAGAATGTATTTTTTGGATGACTGAGTCAGTCTCCAAGTGGGAGAATTGTTAGGTAGTGGAGCCTGATTAATTTTAGGTTTTCCTATTATTCCTTATTTTAGGTTTTCCTATTTATTCTCTATTTTAGGTTTTCCTATTTATTCTCTATTTTAGGTTTTCCTATTTATTCTCTGTAACCAAAAATACTCTGATTTATTAATATAAATATACCTCACCGCCGTGGAAGTTTACTCACGGGGTTTACCACAAAAAATTGGGTTTTCTCTCTCTCTCTCTCTAGATTTCTCATCTCTTTCTCTTGAAAGCTCTTGTGTTCTTCATTCATCTAGTGTGTGTGCGTGAATTCGATCCTAACACAAGGGTCCTAAGGAACAATTTTTTTCTCCTATTATACTCTCAATAAATAAATATTGAGTTAATATCTTTGAAAAATGTTATGAGTAAATATAAAGAGTATTTGATATCTTGTCAATTAATAAGGGTAAAATAGTAAACTCAATGCACTTATAACTATTTTCTTAATTGGTAGTCCAAGTTAAAATTTAATAAGTAAAAGGAGACATAAGAAACATGGATCCGGCTCTACTCTATTGCTATTCTCTTCATTTTTCCCAAGTTTCTATCTGGATTTGACATATGGCATAGGTTAAAATAAATGGTTAAGATTTAATTTCCAAAGTAAATCTCTAACCATGATTTAATTAATAAATATATTATATATTAAGTATTAAAAATTATTATAATATAACTATTTTAGCAACATATTATCTTGTCCATAATTATAGAAAAAAAAGTTTTCTTCCTTTTTTTTTATCGTAGGATCTTTTTTTTTTCCGTTTATATAATATTTTTATTGTAATCTTTTGTTAAAAACATATTTATCCGTGATTAATAAATTACCTAGCGATAATCAAACCATTTTAACAAACTAATTTCAATTTCATAATAAGATTACAAGTACGGTGATACCAGTACATATGGTAGTTAATTATAGTTTCTATACTTTTATTCAGTTAATTAGATAAAAAGATTATTTAAAAGAAAATTTAAAAAAATCTTAAGTATAAAAGAAATTTAGGAAGAGAACTTTTTTCCCTATATTTATGGACAAGATAATATGTTGCTAAAATAGTTATATTATAATAATTTTTAATACTTAATATATAATGTATTTATTAATTTTATCATAGTTAGAGATTTACTTTGGAAATTAAATCTTAACAACTTATTTTAACCTATGCCATGTGTCACTAATCCAAATAGAAACTTGGAGAAAATGAAGAGAAGAGAAATGGAGAGGAGCCCGATCTAAGAAACATTAATTAAAAAAAAAATACTAGCCAAACTAGTTTATGCCTAGACACGAGCTCTTTCTTCGTGTTTACATGTTCCATCGCAAAAAAATAAAATAAAATCTACGAAAAAGGAACAAAAGAGACTGTGACCCGTAGTAAAATTAAGATCGAAGAAAGACTTATTATTACGATCCGAAATAATTGTGAAATAGCATGACATAATATATAGCGTAATTTTCTCATAGTTAATGGAATTAATTCTGGACTCTTACTAAAAGTTCAATAATGAGTGCTTTATTTTTCAGCCCTATATTTTGTCTTCTTTGAAATATATGGAAAAGTTAGTAATTAGGTATGTGTATATATATTCGATCATGCGTCTGACCTTGTTTTAAAATGTTGTACTAATTTTAAATATTAATTATTAAGTATTGAAATAATTTACACAAATGATTTTGATTGCAACATTTAACAAGTTCGTTAGTGGAATAAGGGCACAACAACTTTATGTAAACTATATATTGTTATTAGTATTATTGTTAGTAATGGACATAGGATAAAGGGGTTGTCACTTTACTTTAAAAGGAGATTTACAAATCTCCTACTCCTTTAGTGGAATATCTCATTACCAAATTGTAGCTAACATCCTCCAAATTCATCAAATCCTTTATAGATGGAATATCAAGCTGTGTTTCACTTCCATTATCCTGCACAATATATTACAAGTTCAATTTTTTTTTTCTCTCCTCAATCCATCCAATTATTAGTGGAGTACCTTTTACACTTTTATCAAATTCATAGAATATATTAGTTGTAGCAGTAGGTGATCATGATTTTGTGTTGTCATTAATTGCGGTACATCTGAATTTCAGATACTGATTTTTTTTTTTAAAATTGAGTATAATATCTTTATTTTTAATTAGGGATTTCGATAAAATCGTATCACAAATAATTGATGAAAGCTGATAAGCACACAATGAATAATAGTTTTTGCAAATCCTAGTGGAGTTGGATAATAGAATACACAGTGCTAGTATTAGAAGAGCGAAAATAATTTTCTCCCTATCTTTTCACGAGTAATATTGGAATAGTACTCCAAATGCACTTTTGACTTTAAGCAATCAGAAGCCCCATATATATAATAGTATATATATATAGAATAATATAATATCCAGTGGTGGAGTTACATGTACCAAAACGATGCCAATCGACATTCCTCCGTAAAAAAATTATATCGTGTAATATATATATATATATATATTGATACTATCTGACTTCTTTTTAAATTTACTTTTTTATATTTTGATACTCCTTTATAAAAATTCTGACTTCAACATTAATTATATCCGGATTGACACAAGAAATGTTACAAACTCTAAGTAGCTATATATTTCATTCTAGTTGATTTTAAACATAATTGGAAAGAAGTATTGCATAGGAAGATAGTCAAACTATTGTGTGAAAGATGAGGTTATCATAAATGCTTTAACCATTTGAAGTGGCAGTAATTTAGAAGTTCAAGGAGGCAACTGTTGCCTCCATGACTGATTAATAGTATCACAAAGGTTGCTCCTCTCTTTTCCAATTCATACTTTTATTTTTGTTAGAAAGTTTAACTTTCACATGGAAAGATGCTTTTAATTGATCTTTTATCTTCCCCTTTTCTTCATGTTAATCCTAGGAAGATGTTTCCTACATAAAAGACAATCTCTATTCTCAAATACTTATAATTTAAAGCTTTTTGACTGCTTCCATAGCTATAGTTGTTTGCTACGGAGGCTGCAATGTATATATTTCTATCTGTTTGTATATGATTTATGGAAAAAAAAATAACAAACTATCTTGTTTCTATATTGACAAGCAAAATATACAAACAAAACTCTAAAAATTTCTAAATATATAATTACAAAATTTGTATATATATGCTTACTTTATTGTATATTCACAAGCGAAAAATTAAACAGACAAAAATATACAAATGACAATTTTTCGTAACAAATAACCATAGTTATGAAACACAATTATCGAAACTATAATGATAAAAACTTATTATGTTTGAAATTCTCTCTAAATAATTTCAAGTACCATATGGTATCATGACATGTTTCCCATTATTATAGTATAAACCGATATAAGAAACAAATATGTCGCTTTGGCCGAGTGGTTAAGGCGTGTGCCTGCTAAGTACATGGGGTTTCCCCGCGAGAGTTCGAATCTCTCAGGCGACGTTCATTTTTTTGAAAATAAAAATGAATTATTTATATGTTTTTTATTTGATCTAAAAAAAATATTTTTTTAAAAGTTCATGAATGCATTTGTTTTAAAAGAGTGAGAACAATCAAAGGTATAATAGTAAAAAATAATTCGTCAATAAATATTTTTTCATTAAGAAGAAAAAAATATCATATATCAATAACTTGTTAGTTAATCACTTCACATTTTAATAGTTAAGAAAGAACCCATTAAAAAAATTATGAAAAATAGGCTTGATAGCATAGGACATATGAATAGATACCCATTGGAAAAGATATAAAATAACTAATGAACTCTTGGAAAAAGGAAAATTTTGGAACTTCTAAATTTGTTTTGAACTTTCAAATCATATCAATTATAGAGGTAAAATGAAAAAACAATTTATTTATCTTGGTCTAACAAATTTGGACAAATAATTTTGAATATATATTTTTGATAAGGAAAAATGGTCAAGTATGCCCCTAAACTATTCGAAAAGGTCTAGATATACCCTCCGTCTAAAGTTTGGTTCACTCATGCCCTCTCCGTCCAACTTTTGGTCCAAATATGTCCTTATGGGCGTTAGTTGTCATGTTGGACATATCCAACTCATTTTTCATTTCTTTAAATGTCACATTAAATTGTCATGTCATTTTGACCTTACCAACTAACATTTATTTGAAAATAGAAAGATATTCGGACTAATAAACACCTAATTCGACCCATAAATCAACCCCGTTTTAAATAAATTATCCGATCAATTTTTAACAATTTTGTTTAATTTTTTTCGATAAATTTCAAAAATGAGTAATTGATTAATAAAAAATAGAAAAATATAAAAAAAGTATAAAATTAACGCCAAAAATTCATAAATAATTATAGTAACCTTAAATTCAATTTAAACACTTTTTTAAAATTTTTTTTATTTTTTTCGATAAATCCTGAAATGAGTAATTTATTAATAAAAAGTATGAAAAAAATATAAAATTAACGCAAAAAATTAAAAAATAAATACAGTAACCTTAAATTCAACAATTTCAACATTTTTTTAATTTTTATTTTTTTCGACAAATCCCAAAAATGAGTTTATTAACAAAAAATATGAAAAAATATAAAAATTATGCAAAAATTCACAAATAAAAAATAGGAAAATATGAAAAAAATATAAAATAAAGAAAGTTGTTGAAATTATCAAATTTAAGTTTACTATATTTATTTGTGAATTTTGACGTATATATTTTATTTTGTTTTCATATTTTTCCCTTTTTATTAATAAATTACTCATTTTCGGGATTTGCCGAATAATATAAAAATTTTAAAAATTTGTACATTGAAATGTTACTATATTTATTTGTTGACTTTTGGCATTAATTTATATTTTTTTCATACTTTTCATATTTTTTATTAATCAATTACTCATTTTCGAGATTTATCAAAAAATAAAAAAATTAAAAAAATTGAAATTTTAGATTTAAGGTTACTATATTTATTTTTTGTGAATTTTTGGCGTTAATTTTATATTTTTTCATATTTTTCCTATTTTTTATTAATCAATTACTCATTTTCGGGATTTACCGCAATAATAAAAATTAAACAAAATTGGTAAAAATTGGTCAGATAGTGAATTTAAAAGGAGCTTATTTATGGGTCGGATTAGGCGTTTATGTGTTCGAATATCTATCCATTTTCATATAAATGTTATATGGTAAGATCAAAATGACATGACAATTTCATATGACATTTAAAGAAATGGAAAATGAATTGGATATGTCCAACATGGCAACTAACGTCCATAAGGGCATATTTGAACCAAAAGTTGGACGGCGAAGGCATGAATGAACAAAACTTTAAACGGAGAATATATTTAGACCTTTTTGAATAATTTAAGAACATATTTGACCATTTTCTGATAAAGTAGTTGACTAACATAAAACCAAAAAAAAAAAATTTATATGCTAGAGAGCATGTGTGGTCTAATTAATGTTGCTCCCACCGTTGCCATCTTCTTTCACTTCCTAAATTGTCTTCCGATGTCAAAGTTTTAAGGAAAATAAATGGTTATTTTCTTATGATTATTGTTATATTAAAAATATTTCATATAGTTTAGATAAATACGGATAAAATTAACATGCTAGAAATAGGTATAATTATTTCAAGATAATATACCGAATGAGTAAAATAAATGAATGATAACAAAAAAAAAAAACTTTGAGAGAATGATAATATTTACTCTTTTTGACGATAAATAAGTAGTTTTTTCGACCTTCAATTTTTTATACAATTTTGCTTTAGCTAATTTTTGTTTTTTTTCTAAAATAAAAATTATTTTTAGCGATAATAAATATGTATATTAATTAAAAATATTAAAGTCTTTAGCCACATTAGTTGATTGTCATTGGATCCAATATTGTTATGAGTTGTAGAAACATTTACAAAAATGGCTAATTACATTTGCAAAAATATATTTATTATCGTTAATTGATTGAGAAAGTTCCGCATATAGCCACTCAAAATAACTTAACTAGGCTCTATAACAATAGTTTGCTAATTACGAGTCGTAGCTACATGCTAGGGGATGAGAGATGCGAGCGAGATCGAGAGAGGGAGGAGAGAGGTGAGTGAGAGGGCAATAATTTGTATAATTCGCACCTCGTTCGTATAATTCATGGGTACGTTTGTAAAATTGTGATATATTTGTATAATTGAGTAGTACAAATTTTGAAATTATACAAATATGATAAGACTCAAAATAATGAATTTATACAAACACAAACATCTGAACTTTAAACAATTATACAAAAAAGATTGAATATATCTGGTGGAAAAAATGAAAAACCAAAGGAAATCACTGTCATGTACAAATACAAACCATTGTATATAAATACAAATCAAACAAAGAACTGTAAGGGTGAGTATAAATACCGGAAAATCGAAAAATCGAACCAATCCAAAAATTTCGATTCTTCGGCGTCGGTTCTTCAGTGTTTGGGTTCGGTGTCGGTTCTTTTTTTCGAAACTTTGATTCTTCGGTTCGAATCAGTGTAATGGTCCCAAAACTACGATGTACCGAAGAATTGAAGTTTTATTAAATAAATAAAAAAGATATATTATATTACTTAATTTTTTAACATTACTTGGTCCATTTCAATTTTTATATTTAGCCTAAACTTGAATAGCAAAAATCTAAATAACAAAACAGTAAATCCTAAAGACCTAAAGTCTAAACTAAATAAGACACAATTTAATTCAAGTTTGAGCAGCAACTTGGTGTATCTACTTTCTATTTTATGATTTCATTTTATGTTGTTATTTTGAAGTGTGAACAACAAATTGATGGTCTTACCTTTTATTGTTAGTAGTTGTTACTTTTGAAGTTTGAAGTGAATAACAATTATTACTTTATCATATTCTCTCTTTTTTTTATTCACACCGAAAATTGATTTAAAAACACCGAACTAAGTCGAATCAAAGTAAAAAAATCGAACCAAACCGATCTAGTTTGGTTTGAAATATGGTGCACACTTTTTTAAAATCGAATATCGAAGAATTGAACTGAAATTTTATTAAACCGAAACGAAGAACCGAACACCCACCCCTAAAGAATTGTTAGTTGCGAACTATACAAACGTGAAAATAATTATACAAATGTTGGCGAATTATACAAATTCGAACCCAGTCTACATAATTAACACTTAAAATTAGTCGCAAGTGGTAATTATAGCAAACTATAACTATGATGACTAATTAAATAATATAAATTTAATCAACCGCATAATTTTTACTTAATTAATTATCTTTAAAAATAGGAAAAATTACATGGGATGGCAAACTATACTAAGTAATTGATTAATAAGGGTTTAGTTTAATTTATTTACTCTTAATAAAATAGTTTCATTTTTTTGGTAATAATTAATGGGACCCACGACCTATTTGTATACCAACAATAAAAGACTTATTTATAGTTTTATATAAAATCAATTTTTTCTCTCCTATCCCTATTGAATCTCTTTCCCCTAAAATCACTCCACTCTATTTTGAATTTCAATTTTCATAAGATTTCACGTACTTCCTTCTGTCTTGCTCTCAGCGGGTAACTCATGAATCTATTTTTGTTTTTTTTCCTTCATCAACAATTGTATATTTATTATCCTTCTTAGTTTTTCATATTCTTTTTTAAAAAAATCTTTCTATCTCATCATATTACAAGTAGTTCAAAATCAAAATGAAAGATCATCTCAATCTGTAAGAATTACCTGTTTGAATGTTATGTATATAGTTGTTTGTAAAATGAATTATTATATATAAAGCTGATCAAGATACTTTATATTTTTATTTTCATATTTTAAGTTTTTTGTATATTCAACTAGTTATATATGTATATAAGTAATTACTTTTAAAAAATGATACAATTATTTGAATAAAAATTTGTTTTAAATTACATTTTTTTTGTATTTTAAGTTATTATACAAAACTGCTTGAGGGATTTGTGTATATACAAGTACTATATTCATATTTTTATTTATACATATACAATTACTTATGTATGCATATAATACTTAATTTAATACAAATCAAACAATTTATATTCATTTTATTTACGTTCGTATATAAATTTATTTATACATGTACATTTTTTTTTATATTTCTATATTCATTTTATTTACATTCGTATATAAATTTTATTAATACATATACATTTCTTTTATATTCTACTAGTTATATATGTAAATAAGTAATTACTTTAAAAAATATGGTACAATTATTTGTATAATAATTTATTTTTAAATTACATTTTTTTTGTATTTTACATTATTATATATAGAACTGCTTGAGGGAATTGTGTTTATATATATATACAATTACTTTACAATTTGGTGCAAATTAAATAGTTTGTTCAATTTATTTACATTCTTATATAAACTTTATATACATTAAAAAATTTAGTTTCCGAGAAACAAGTTTGTATGAATTTTCAGCCACAATAGAATTCTTTTTTGAAAAAATATTTGATTTTGAATGTTTAGCTTAAATTATGGGATTATGTAAATGTTTGTTACCATATTTAGGCTATTGTTACTATTTAATGAAAAAATAAAATATAGTACAAATTAAAAAAAAACGTTTTATACAAAATAAAAAACTACATAACAAACTATACTATACCCATAAAATGTAATTATGTAAATCATACCATATAATGTTATTTCATAAATTCAATTTGCCATATATGAAATTTTCTTTGTATGATGGTGCTCA
Source organism: Solanum pennellii (assembly GCF_001406875.1). NCBI lineage: Eukaryota > Viridiplantae > Streptophyta > Magnoliopsida > Solanales > Solanaceae > Solanum > Solanum pennellii. The sequence continues at coordinate 65,150,130 of NC_028643.1, read as the reverse complement.
TGTAACACTATTGTTGGTAATTTGTAAACTTGTAATGAAAGGGGTCAATGACCCTACCACTTGGAATACCTTGTGCTACATGGGCTTTTAAGTAGAAGTGCTTCACCTCTTTGATCCAACAAAAAACATATAATAATATTAGAGAACTTTCCAATATTTCTTTTTCACGACAACCATAATTGCAGAAAAGAAAAAAAAAGAATTTACAATTACGAAGCACTAAACAATAGTATAATTTCCTTTAATAATTATATTAAATTATCCCATAAAATAATCATTAGTGAAATGGGATAGTGTAGCATATTGTGCATTCCTCCCAACAATGCTTTACAATCTAATAATCATTCACGTCTCATGCTTTGTACCTTGAAAGTAAATAAAGCCTAATGATAATCCCTTTGGTTTGCTTATCATAATCTTTTGCAGAAAAAAGACTTAGAAAAAAACAAAAGTTAAGACAATAGAAGAACTAATAAATAAAGGATAAAATTTATATCTCCTAATGAGATTGTTCATTCCTTAATTAAAGGTCTCGAATTTGAGTTTTGAATATGAAAAAATCTATAATAGAGAGCTCTTTCTCTGAAATGGGGCCCTAGGTTGCGCGAATTCGAAATCATCCAACTTTAACGTGGAAATTAAATATCAAAAAAAAAACAAACAAATAAAGTAGGGGAAAAAGCATAAGGGAAAATTAGGCAAAATATCATTTAGTCAATTTTTTTAACTCAAAACATTAATTCAATTATTAATTATTATTTAAAATGGTCATCCAACCAAGTTTGATTTATGGATCGCTTGCCTCTTCACCCACTTTGTTCCATTAACTTCTCTATTATATTCTTCAAGGTAATTTGAAGATTCTTTTTTGTTGTTGGTGTTGTTTTTTAGTTTTATTCGAAATTTTGAAGTCAGTATAGGTATTTTGGATTGAATTCTCTTAATATTATTCTATATTAATTTTTGAACTGTATATATGTATAAATTGTATGTATTCTTACTTATTTATTTTCTTTTAAAGGATTTATATAATTTCAATTACGCTAAGGCGTGATTGATGTTGGTTCACCCATTACAAAACGATGTTCGTTAATAATAGTGTGTGTCACAATTCGACACTGGAAAATATTATCTAGATGGTTTCTTATCGCTCCCCCCCAAACCTCCTAGGCTAGGGCTGCATTATGCACCATTAAGTTGCATGATATTGTTTTATTCTAAAAGTTTATTTTATATTTAGAAAAGAGTCGCTACTTAATTTTAAAGAAAAATCAAGAAAATTTTGATGTTCAAAAGATTCAAAACAAAAAAAATCAATTGAAAATATCTAAGAGATTCAAGGTTCACATTATCATTTCAGGAAGGGTTTGAAAGCACTTGAAATGTCCGCTAACATCAGTTTCAAATATTTGGCTAAAAGCTTAAAACAGAAGGCGTGCTTGGTTGTTTTAAGGCTACAAACAACTTTTATACTTAAAATTAATTTAAGGAAAAAATATTTTCGTCTTTAAATATGACTAATTAATAAAAGCTATATATATGAGAAAAATAAAATATAAAGAAAAAAGATTAGCATTTACTTACTTAAAAATGGTTTTAAATAAATTATACGAAATGACTCATCTTTGAGGGGATTGGAATTAGGCTAAACCATAAGATTTGTTAACAAATAAACAAGTAATATTTAAATAATTTTAGTATAAGTTTTAAGAATCCCATAGCGTAAGAGTGAAATTACTTTCTGTCCCTACTTTTTTTTTTAATTACATAAATTCCGTATTTTTTATACATTCTGAATACATAATTAAGAATCTGGATACACTATTGTTGATACATCATGTCTTCATTTGTGACACTTATTAAGGAAAAATAAAACTAAAAATTAAATTAAGATTCCATAATTGTTCCGCTAATTAAAGAAAAAAAACTGAAAATCAAATTAAGATCCCTTAAATTATGTTATTTCATTCTTGATTATAGTCAACAATTCAGTCATATAACGTAAAGGAGCCAAACATTTAAATTTCTTCTCCCTTTTTATTGAAGAACCTTCAGAATTATGAAGCAACACTCATGTAAAAGAAATTGACAGAGCATCGAATAGTGATTCTGATCAACCTTTGCTTGAGCAAGCAAAAAGTGGCAATAAGGGTCTTTTCGATTCCACACAACAAACTCTCTACTTGTGAAATTGATATTTTGGAGCAATGCATCAGTTAATGTGTATCTGATAAATGTAGTAAAGTGTGTATAAAAAGATGTATTATATACTTATTGTATTAATTCTATATTAAAATTAGTGATTAATGTATCTTGTTCTTTTTTGCGGCTCACTGTACTATTTTTTCTTTTTAATGATACATGAGACATTAGCTGCTTTGTAGTGAATTATCATATAATGTATCACTAATTTTTAAATTTTTGCAGGTTCTTACATCTTGTGAATTTATTTTTTCAGTGAATTTGTTTTGGAAGAAATTGTGTTGCTAACTTGATACAAAAGGATGCTTGGATGATTAAGGAATCAAAGGGGAAAAATCCAGATAAAAAGCTAACAATACACACAAAGTGTCGTGGACGTTGTGGACAAGAAGGTTACAATAGACGAACTTATACTTTCTTTTCCATAGATTGTTGAAACAGACTTCTAAGAATTCATTGATGTTTCAGTTTGATAATTTTCAGTTTATAGATTTTTCATGGATACAATAATCTACACTACAACATATTGTACTAGCTTATGAACTTTTGATACAATAAATTGAAATATTTCTTTAACTTTGTGTACATTTCTGATTGATAATAATTTATTCACATCGTTAAAATATAAAATTTTGTGAATCTGATATAGTATATGAAGTTTTAGATACACTATTTATATAACGTGTGATTTTATTTTTGATAATAATGTATCTGGAACAACATGATTGTGAAAAGTTGTGTTTACTGTAATAAAGTATAACATCACAGTAAAAAGAAAGCAATGTTATGTATCTGATTCATTATGGTATGAATTTCATACATGTTTTAAGAAATTTCGAAGCAAATTACAGCTTGTCCTTGCCTTTTTTTCAATTTACAAAAATTCTTTAAAATTTGTGTCATCGAAATACATTACATTCATCCAGATGTATAACAGTTGATAGATTAGATAACTTGACATTTTAGATTAAAAAGAAAATTATACGTAAAATGAAATGTCAGTTTCTCAAATCACGCAAATCAATTTGATGTCAATCTCTTTAAATAGTAATAACTTCAAACAATTAATATTTCAAATTTTCTTCTTTCAAATTTCTCCCAGATAGTAACAAAATAAAAATAAAAATAAAAAATAGTAGCAATGTATCAGATACATTTAATATAAATTAAAATTTATGTATCATGCCTAAAAAGTTAAAACATGATACATTACTATTATCTTATTTTGTTTGAGAATATTATGTTCTATAAAAGATACAACAACATTTTTTTTGTGTGATACATAACATAATGTGAGTTGATACAAACAAATATTGTAGGAATATTAGTGTTTATATATCAACTATAATATTTGATAATGTCTACATATACATGTCCTTCTAGTTGAATAAGTTTGAGTGTATGTATCTGATAGTAAAAGATAATAAAATCTGTAATAATTATATATCAAGTACATAATTATGAACAAGATATATCTATTTTGCATTTCAATGTATTAAGGTTATGTATCAAGACTAATATTCAAACATGTGCATGCTGAAATTGCAATGTATCATAATGTTATAACGAAGACATCATACATTAGTTTAAGAAACAAAAACAACTAGATACATTAAAAATCTGAATCCATATGTATAAAAAAATGGGAAAAAAAATCAACAATTTGATCTGGTGAAAATAAAAAAATGATAAAGAAATCATTCTACACTTTCTCCTTTGCTTTGTATCAACTCCCACATTTTTTCCACTTTCAACAATGGCGTCACCCATATATCTCAATATAAAGCCCTTATCAGAGTCACCAACAACTCCACCTTCTCCCCCTTTTTTAGGCGTTTTTTCACAATCGGTTTTGAAGTTGAAGATGGAACATTTCTCGACTAATTCGATAATAATATTAAGATTAGGTACTCTCATACTAAAAGAAGGAGCATCATCTCTTATGTATCAGGAGATAAAAAATTAGAAGAAAAAAATGAAGAATAATACGGAGAAGCAGAAACACTATTTTTGAAACTACCTTATCACCAAAAATTCTAAAAGAGAATGAAAACTTGAAACTAAAATAAAACACATAAATAATATATGCATTGTTTGCTAATTGCTTAATAGTAGATCTCATGATCCATTTTTTTTAGTAAGAATCATGAGAAACTATTAATTAGTAAAAGAGAACAAGTTGAAAAATAAAACTTTGTTATTGAGCGTTTGATGCTGCACAAAAGAAAAAAAGTAAATGTTGAGTAGTTTGAATTTAATTGACAGGAGAGAGAATTCTTTTCAAAATCAAATTAATATGAAAATTGTAACTGATAAACACGTGGAGTGATTTTAGGGAGAGATTAAAGGAGTTAAAAAAGGAGTGGATAAATTTGATTTTGGGTGAAAATATTTATATCTGAAAAATTAAAGAAATAAAGAGAAATAAGGGATTTATGTAATATTTTTAAAAGGTAGGAAATAATGGAAATTAAAAAAAAAGAAGATGTATATATGTATTTTAAAATATAATTAATAAAGAGAAATTTTGGGACCAAATTTGATTTTTGTTCACCTGGACCAGTACTTGAGCCTAATTCTATTTTTTTGGGCCTTTAACCCATTTGTACCTATCCTAAAAAAACTAAAATGCCAAAACCACTTCTCATAATCTGCTACTTAGTGCATTTGGATCGCTACGTTTGGGCTTTTGGCCCATTTCACATATGCTAAATTAACATAGAAACTGATCTTCTCTGGGCCTTTGGCCCAATTCGAACATGTGTTATAAACTAACAAAATAATTGCCAAATATATGGGGTTTTGACACATTTCTGCTGCGTTTACACAACATATACAAATGTTGTATATTGTTGAATATTCTGTGTATACTGTTATATACAACATGTATACAATCCTTTATTTCCCTCTGTACACCAGTAAACTAGTCTTCCAGCCTTGCACTTTGGTATTTCAACACTTGACTTGTGTATCAATGTATACAAACATATACAATCCAATTTTGGACATTTTAGAGGCTTGCAACATGCCCTCAACCTACAGTTCTTCCCCACATTTCACGTTTCTTCATTATATCTCACCTTTCAAGTTTAGATTCTTTCAAGGTGCTAAATTGTTGTTCACCAAGAAATTTTTGGTTGTTAAACTAAAACTATTTATTAATTCAAGCAGATTTCTCGATTGACAAGGTAATTTTCATCATCCGAAGTTATTTTTTTTGATTTGATGTTTAAAGCACCGATTATACACATTACTAATTTCAAGTCGAATTTTTCAATTTTCATATGATTTTGTTTAAATATTTATCATATATCTATAATTTTCATTTTTTTGTGATTCTCTTTTAATTTTTCAGATTTTGTAGATTCTAGAAATTCGTATATATATTTATTTTGTTTGATGTTGAATACATTTTTTTAATATGTTGTTGAATACATTTATATCATTATACAAAATACAATATAAAAACTAGAATAAATAAAAATACAAATAATATATCTATACGATTTAGGAAAGGAAACATAATTTTGAAGAGAAAAATAAAATACACAATAAAAAAATAAAATGAATACAAATATGTTTCTTAAATAACTAAAGATTCATTTGACATACTTATTGGAATACACGAACTAATAAAGAAATTAAAAGTTTAATTATACAAAATACAACATGAAAACTAGAATCAATACAAATACAAAATGACATACATATTGGAATGAGTATGATTTAAGAAAGTATACAAAATTCTGGTAAATAAAATAAATACATTGTGAGAAAAGTATGTCAAATATCATATAAAAATACAACATGAAAACTAGAATGAATATAAATACAAGAGATACATATTGGAATGAATACGATTTAAGATAGGATACACAATTCTGATAAATAAAATAAATGCACTGTGAGAAAAGTATGCTACATAACATATAAAACTATAGGTGTTCAAATTTGTAAATTTTGAAAAAATTTGATAAACTCTAAGGTATTATCATAAAGTTTCATAACAATAACTAGTTTTGAAAGAAAATGACAAATAATGGTTTTTTAAAAAAAAAAAGAAAAAAGAGGCCACCTATTTTAGGTCTCATAACCTTTTGTAAGGAAAATAATAAAGATTTTGAGCAACTTAATATAATTTAAAATATCCTCCCTCCCCCTGCTCCCCTAATTCCTTCTAGTTTGTTACATTTTTGATAAATATTGAAAGTACTGCTAAGGGTTCCTATTAAATGTCAAAATATTATTATTTTGAAAAATTTACACCATAATAAACCCAACAACCTAAGACCGATAATCAAACTTTCAAAGATAAATATGAGCCATTAATTTAGAAGACAACAAGATACCTTGAATGCTAGGAAATAAAGAAATAAACAAATTACTTCAAAGAGAGCTCAAATAAAAAACAATGTTCACCCCCTTCCAAACTTTAATGAATGAGCCAATTGAAAAAAAGTAGATTTTATGAAATTCACATAGTTTTAATATGAAATTACAATCTATCCTTATTTAGTTTGTAATTATATTAATCCCTCAAAAAGTAACACAAATCGGATACATTAAAGAGTATCTTGGATACATTATAATATAAACCGGATATATAATATGCAGCTCAGGTACATTAAAAACTAGCTTGTATACATTATAAAATAAATCGAATATATAATATGTAGCTCGAATACATTATATACTGTTTGGATACATTAATATGTAGCTCGAATACATTAAAGAAATAAGAGATTTTAGAGATTTTTAGAAATATAAGGGGATATTGAAAATAAGGAAAACATAAGACATGTATTTCAGTAATTTTACCTTGAAAACATTAGTAAAACAAGCAGTGATCTAGAGATGAAGTAATCTATGAAGATTTACATTCTACAAGCTCGATTACAAATGGTAAGCATTTCGACTAAAATAAATAAGATAGAGTCTATGACATTATTCAAACAAGGCATACTAAACAATGATGTAATAGAACCCAAGTCATTAGAGAAAAGGGAGAAGGGGCAACCTCAACCAACTTAGATATAGATAAGTTAGTAGCTTGAAATAAATAGCTCATCGACTCATCTTTAGTCGAGACAGATTCATAATAAAGTAACTTGACATAAATGGTAACAAATAATGTATAATTAACACTTGTATAACAAGATCTTAAAAGGTAGAAACAATTAACGGATGGATTACGATACTCGGATTTGAATGTAGGAGCAGAAACCATAAAAAAGAAAAAAGAGGCAGTAAACTACTCAATGAAACATGAAGAAATTAATAATCAATCTCAACGCCAAATGGGGTCATCAGATCTCAAGCAACAAAGACTGAAAATGAAAAAAAAAAATTATGAGTGAATAGAAGAACATCTACGACTACTGATTCACAACCAACAAATCGTTGAAATACACCCAAAATCATAACATTTAAATGCTTTAATAGTCATGAATCAACACATTAAGAATAAAAGAGACATGGATTGAGATAAGAGTTACCTTTTATAATGCAATGAACCAAGAAAAAAGAGTAGGGGAGCAGCCCTCCATGAGCATAATGATAATTTTTGAATAAACAAGATAGTAAGGCTATGGATCGAACCAATTATCTTCAATTATCTTCTCTATTTTGAAGTGTATTTCTTATGTATGTATTTCTTGGTATGCTATTTTTTGTAGCAGTAAAAAACCCAACCACAATAAAGAAAGACGTATATAAAAGGGAGAAACTAGGGTTTGATTTTTTTTGTTTTGGAAAAAGAGAGGGATTTATGTAAGAATTAAGGCAAAATTAGAATTTGAATTTCAAACCTTTTCTCTCTTGTATCAATTTTCAACATCCTTCTAACAATCAAGAATTTGAAAGCCAAGGCAAGCAAAGAATAACACTAAAGCTGTTGGAAAGCTGAAAAGGGGTGAGGTAGAGCCTAAGGCGTGTTGCTTTGTTCCTGCCATTTTAGGTAAGAAGAAGGCTATGTTAGTTGGAGTGCTTACTGTTGTTTGAAATTGCGTCTGCATTTTGTAATCATTAGAATTTCCATGAATAATTGTAATTGGAATCATTGGGAATATTGTATATGCCATTAGTTGCTGTGTATTATGACATTTCTGGGTCCTATCATTGTGTTGTTACTTCTGTTAACGTTGGACATGGACTGTTGTTATTTCTATAAACATGTGTGGTCTTTTTTAGAATAAGAATTGTCGGTTGGGCTGAGTCGTTGCTTTTGATTGGGTTGTGCAATTTGAGGAGTTGAATCTGACCACTGAAAATTGATTAGAATTGCTAAGAATTGGTTAGTTGGGCTGGGAATGGGTTGAGTATTAAAAGTTGACAGTTTATTTGAAAAGAGTCAAAGACCCAAATATTCTAAAAGATATGGCAAACTACTGGCCAAAGTTGTAATAGATAAATAGCTCAATCACTTTTCCAGAGGCCAGTCCACCCATGCATTTTGTGTTGGTGATGCACTCTCAATGTAGGTGATTTTTTTTCTTTTTTGTTCTGCTCTAGTCCCCCAAACAAATTCCCTCTGTACTCTATTAATTGTGTCTATTATTTTGATATGTAGCTTGATGTAATGCATCACATGGAAAGAAATATCGCTAAGGGTAACTTTTGCAAACACGATCCTCCTAGTTAGGTTTAGAAACTTTATTTTCCAATCGGCTAGTCTTCTCCTTATATTGTCAATGATGTAATGGAAGTCAACACTAATAGTTATGTGAAAAATTAGAAAGCCAAGATACTTCCAAAGGACTCAGAAACACATATACCTAAAATGCTTCAACAAGTGTCTCAATCATGATTGGTATAACTTTTTTAGAAGATAGTTTTGAATTTGGAGTGGTTTACTCTATGATTAAATTGATTGCAGAAGGCATGGATGATTGGTATTGTCATTCTTCTGATCAACTCTGGAAATACGGCTAATGTCATCAGCAAAGAAAAGATAAGAGACTTTGGACCCCTTATTAAAATTCTTATGGGGTTCCAGTGCTTGTCATTGAAAGCCTTGTCGATATCTCTTGAAAGTCTTTCCATGATCATGATGAAGAGGTAGAGAGATGTGAGATCCTTTTGATTGATTCCTCCCGAAGAATGGAAATAATCAATTTTCCTCCAATTGACAAGTATGACTATGAAGGTAGTGGTGAAAAATGACATAGTTATGAGCTTGGACATATTGATATAGAGGTTGAAATAATGGAATGTGTTTCTAATGTAAGACCATTCTAGGCTATACAATTCCTTTTCAATGTCTATCTTTTAGATCTTGTTAAGGCTTTCACCTATCATTTTTTCATAGCGCGGTAAAGTATTTTGAACAATAATGAAATTGTTGGAAGCCCTACTATTTAAAAGAAAATTGGCTTGACTAGGACTAGGAGGGAAGAATGGGCTTGATACAATTAATAATAATTTCGGTCACAAGCTTGTAGTTGGTGATGCAGAGGCCTATGGGCCTGTAACTTCTAAGAGTCGGAGGGTTGATGCTTCTACGGATGAGACACATGAGGATATAGTTATTATTAAAAGGTATAGAGGAATCTTCAAAAATATTTTTGTAGAAGGTAATTGTTTTCTCCTTAATAATGTTCCAGTATTTGTGGTAGAACATGTGGTGGAGCTCGTCTAGTCTTGGAAAATTTAAGGGGATAAAATGAGTGAATAACTTTAAGGATTTCATCATCTTTAAGGGGGCAGATTAGGGGAGAGAGCATAGGGAAAATCTATGTTGAATGAGTAATTTCGATCAAAACTAAGATTTCAGTAGTATAGAGGTTCTTGAAGAAATCTATAATGTGGTTTCTTATATGGTCTTGGTCCTCTATTTGGTTTCACAAGTTGTCCTTGATAGATTCCTCCCCCTTCTTTAAATGGTGGTTGTTGTTGAGTCCATCCCATTTTTTGGTCAAGTTTTGCTATTCAATTGATACAAGTAATTGTTAAAAAGAAATAGTAATTAGAGTTGAAAATAAAAGATTTGGTGGTTGGCAAATTGGTAAGATTTGCAATCATTTTTGACTTTGCTATATCTACCTATGTCATTAGTGACATAGGCATTGTTTTATCCCTCTATAAATAGAGCATTCTTGCTCATTTGTAGAACACACCAAGTTAGAGAGAAAAACCATTTTGAGAACAAAGTGAGGTACTCCATAGACTATACAAGAAAAATAGTCTGTGAAGAAAAATAGAATGTGAGCGATATTTTAGTAAGGTGGAAACCAAAAGAGTGTTGTTCCTTTTGAGTGTGTAGTAGTCATTTTGAGTATTATATTCGTGACTACATAGTGTAAAATTTCTTATTATAGTGATATCAGTTGCTCTCTTGGCCTGTGGTTTTCCTTTATTTAGAAGGGTTTCCACGTAAAATTCTTGGTTTCATTATTTTTCTATTTTATTTCCACTACCTTTACCATATATATTTTTGTGTTTGTCCGTGTTTTCCCAAAAACTGGTATTAGAGCCAAGGTTTTATCTGAGTATGCTCTGTGGTTGCAGCACAATCTGAACTTCCGCATCAGAAAAGATTTACTTTGATTTGCGATAACAATATTTTTTGGACAAAAAAAAGGAAGCCAACACAAGTAGAATGCTTACTTTGAATGGTGTTAATTATGCCATTTAGAAGGGAAAAATGGAAGATTTGCTTTATGTTAAGAACTTTTACAAACCAGTATTTACCACTATAAACCTGATAATAAAACAGATGAAGAGTGAAATCTGTTGCACAGACATGTTAGTGGATTAATTAGGCAATGGATCGACGATAATGTGTTGAACCATATTTCTGGAGAGACACATGCTCGAACCTTATGGGAGCATCTTGAAAGTTTGTATGCTCGGAAGACTGGAAATAACAAAATGTTATTAGTAAAGCAGATGTTGAGTTTAAAGTATCATGATGGTTCTCCGATGACAGACCATCTGAACAATTTCAGGGGATCATGAACCAATTATCTGCTATGGGCATCAAATTTTGATGAAGAAATTCATGGCTTGCTTCTACTTGGTTCCCTACCAGACTCTTGGGAAACATTTAGAACTTCATTGTCAAATTCTACTCCGGATGGTGTGATCTCTATGGATTCCGCGAAGAGTAGTGTCTTGAACGAAGAGATGAGAATAAAAACTCAAGGTTCTTCTTCTTCGGATGTCCTGATAACTGTCCCAAGGGGGAGAAACAAAAATCATGGTTCTCAGTATAGAGAACAAAACAGGAGCAAATCCAGAGGCAGACTTAAGGATATTGAGTGCTATCATTGTGGCTTAAAAAGGCACAAAAAGAAGTTCTGCAGGAAGTTAAAGAGGGAAAACAAAAACAAAGAGGAAACTAAAGAAGATGACAATGAAAATTGCCTAGCCACCGTCGCCATCGAAGATCTTGTTATTTTCCTTGATGCGGATATGATAAATATTGCTTGTGATAAGTCAAGTTGGGTTGTGGACACTGGTGCTGCATCTCATGTGACATCAAGGAAAGATTTTTTCTCTTCCTATACTCCTGGTGGTCGGTATTGGTACAATTTGTTTGGAAACTGTAACGACCTGTTTAGTCGTTTTGAGCAGCAGATTTTATTTCTGGAAAAACTGTGTGAGTCGACGGAACCCACGACGGACCGTCATGGGCACGACGGGCCGTCGAGGGTGTCTCGTTCCAAAAGACTTAGACTTCTGAAATTTGGGTACTGAAATCGACTCTCTGAACTTCGTGACGACATGGCAGGACGGACCGTCGTGGGCACGACGGACCGTCGCATGTGTCTCATTCCAGAACACTTAGACTTCTGAAATTGGGGTACTGAAATCGACTCTCTGAACTTGGCGACGGACCTGCAGGATGGACCGTCGTGGGCACGACGAACCGTCACAGACCCTTTCTTCCAGAACACTTAGACTTCTGAAATTTGGGTACTGAAATCGACTCTCTGAACTT
>NC_028643.1:65106938-65134347 GCF_001406875.1 Solanum pennellii | reverse complement strand
CAGGGTTCAGGAGGTTACTCAGTCCGACCAATTCAGTCTTCACTACAGACTGTAGTTGAGGGTCCACCTCAGACCGGTCAATATTTCTCTGAGGTTGGAGGTTATTCTCAGACCTCGTCATTCTCACAGAGACCTATGCTAGACTCCAGAGAATGTTATGGATGTGAGAGACTGGACATATTAGGAGGAATTGTCCAAAACAGAGTTATAGACCCCCGATAGCTAGAGGTAGAGGTGGTCATGGTAGAGGCCGTTATTCTGGAGGACGTGGTGGCCGAGGTAATGGTGGTCACCAAAACGGCCGGGGTGACGGGCAAACTGGAGTCACTACAGCACAACATGGTAGGGGCAACGGGCAGACAGGTGATAGGGCCCATTGTTACGCTTTCCCTGGGCGGTCTGAAGCGGAGACATCAGATGCTGTTATCACAGGTAATCTTTTGGTTTGTGATTGCATGGCTTCTGTATTATTTGATCCTGGCTCCACATTTTCATATGTATCTTCCTCATTTGCTACCGGTCTTAATTTACATTGTGAATTGCTTGACATGCCTATTCGTGTTTCTACTCCGGTGGGTGAGTCTGTGATAGTCGAAAAGGTATATAGGTCTTGTCTGGTGACTTTTATGGGTAGCAATACTCGTGTAGACTTGGTTATCTTAGAAATGGTTGATTTCGATGTAATTCTGGGTATGACTTGGCTTTCTCCAAATTTTGCAATCTTAGATTGTAATGCTAAAACTGTAACGTTGGCCAAGCCTGGGACAGATCCGTTAGTGTGGGAGGGTGACTACACTTCCACTCCAGTTCGTATCATCTCCTTTCTTCGTGCTAAGAGAATGGTTAGTAAAGGGTGTTTAGCTTTCTTGGCACACCTCAGGGATGATACTACCCAAGTACCTTCAATTGAGTCGGTTTCGATAGTCCGTGAGTTTCTGGATGTGTTTCCTGCAGACCTTCCTGGTATGCCACCGGATAGGGATATCGACTTTTGCATTGATCTGGAGCCGGGTACTCGTCCCATTTCCATACCTCCTTATAGAATGGCTCCAGCAGAGTTAAGGGAGTTAAAGGCCCAACTTCAAGAGTTGTTAAGTAAAGGTTTCATTAGACCAAGTGCATCCCCTTGGGGTGCTCCGGTGTTATTTGTGAAGAAGAAGGATGGGAGTTTTCGGATGTGCATAGACTACCGGCAGTTGAACAAGGTAACTATTAAGAACAAGTATCCCATTCCTCGCATTGATGACTTGTTCGATCAGTTACAAGGTGCTTGTGTCTTCTCTAAGATTGACTTGAGATCCGGTTATCATCAATTGAAAATACGGGCAACGGATGTGCCAAAGACTGCTTTTCGAACCAGGTATGGGCATTACGAATTTGTAGTAATGTCTTTTGGTCTTACGAATGCCCCTGCTGCTTTCATGAGCTTGATGAACGGGATTTTTAAGCCATATCTGGATCTCTTTGTGATCGTATTTATTGATGATATACTGATATACTCCAAGAGTAAGAAGGAACATGAGGAGCATTTGAGAATTGTGTTGGAAATGTTGAGGGAGAAAAAGCTTTATGCCAAATTCTCCAAGTGTGAGTTTTGGCTAGATTCAGTGTCCTTCTTGGGGCACGTGGTTTCTAAGGATGGAGTGATGGTGGATCCTTCTAAGATCGAAGTAGTGAAGAATTGGGTAAGACCTACTAATGTGTCAGAAATAAGAAGCTTTGTTGGTTTAGCCAGTTACTACCGTCGATTTGTCAAGGGATTCTCTTCTATTGCTTCCCAATTGACGAACTTGACTAAGCAGAATGTTCCATTTGTATGGTCGGATGAATGTGAGGAAAGCTTTCAGAAACTCAAGACCTTGCTGACTACCGCACCTATCCTTACCTTGCCAGTAGAGGGTAAGAACTTCATTGTGTATTGTGATGCATCCTATTCTGGTTTGGGTGCAGTGCTAATGCAAGAGAAGAACGTAATTGCGTATGCTTCGAGGCAATTAAAGGTGCATGAACGTAACTATCCGACCCACGATTTGGAGTTGGCTGCGGTAGTGTTTGCATTAAAGCAATGGAGACACTATCTATATGGGGTTAAGTGTGAAGTCTATACGGATCATCGTAGCCTACAGTATGTCTTTACTCAGAAAGATTTGAATTTGAGACAGAGGAGATGGATGGAACTACTGAAGGACTACGATATTACTATCTTGTATCACCCAGGAAAAGCTAATGTTGTGGCAGACGCCTTAAGTAGAAAAGCAGGGAGCATGGGTAGTTTAGCTCACTTGCAAGCTTCTAGGCGCCCATTGGCTAGAGAGGTTCAGACTCTGGCTAATAACTTTATGAGGTTAGAAGTAAATGAGAAGGGAGGATTTTTGGCCAGTGTGGAGGCGAGATCTTCTTTTCTTGACAAGATCAAGGGAAAACAGTTTGATGATGAGAAACTAAGCCGAATTCGGGATAAGGTGTTGCGAGGAGAGGCTAAAGAAGCAAAACTCGATGAGGAAGGTGTTTTGAGAATTAAGGGAAGGGTATGTGTACCCCGTGTCGATGATTTGATCCACACTATTCTTACAGAGGCTCATAGTTCCGGATATTCTATACATCCTGGTGCAACCAAGATGTACCGTGACCTAAAGCAACACTTTTGGTGGAGTAGAATGAAGCGCGACATTGTTGATTTTGTTGCCAAATGTCCAAATTGTCAGCAAGTAAAGTATGAACACCAGAGGCCCGGAGGAACACTTCAGAGAATGCCCATTCCTGAATGGAAGTGGGAGAGAATTGCAATGGACTTCGTGGTTGGTCTTCCAAAGACATTGGGTAAGTTTGATTCTATTTGGGTAATTGTGGATAGGTTAACTAAGTCTGCTCACTTCATTCCGGTCAAGGTGACTTACAATGCAGAGAAGTTAGCCAAACTTTACATCTCAGAGATTGTTCGGTTGCATGGAGTTCCACTCTCCATCATATCAGATAGAGGTACGCAGTTTACTTCTAAGTTTTGGAGAACATTGCATGCTGAATTAGGTACTAGGTTGGACCTTAGTACTGCATTTCACCCTCAGACCGATGGACAGTCTGAGCGAACGATTCAAGTGTTGGAGGATATGCTTCGTGCATGTGTGATAGAATTTGGTGGCCATTGGGATAGCTTCTTACCCTTAGCGGAGTTTTCATACAATAATAGCTATCACTCAAGTATTGACATGGCCCCATTTGAAGCATTGTATGGTAGGAGATGTAGGTCTCCCATTGGGTGGTTTGATGCATTTGAGGTTAGACCTTGGGGTACTGACCTTTTGAGGGATTCATTAGAGAAAGTGAAATCTATTCAAGAAAAGCTTTTAGCGGCTCAAAGTAGACAAAAGGAATATGCAGATCGAAAGGTTAGAGACTTGGAGTTTATGGAGGGTGAGCAAGTCTTGCTGAAGGTTTCGCCCATGAAAGGGGTGATGCGGTTTGGTAAAAGGGGTAAACTAAGCCCAAGGTATATTGGTCCCTTTGAAGTACTTAAGCGAGTAGGAGAGGTGGCTTATGAGTTAGCCTTGCCTCCAGGGCTGTCCGGAGTGCATCCGGTATTTCATGTGTCTATGTTAAAAAGATACCATGGGGATGGAAACTACATCATTCGTTGGGATTCGGTTCTACTTGATGAAAATTTGTCCTATGAGGAGGAGCCTATTGCCATTCTAGATAGAGAAATTCGCAAGTTGAGATCAAGGGAGATTGCATCCATCAAAGTCCAATGGAAGAATCGACCAGTTGAAGAGGCCACTTGGGAGAAGGAGGCTGATATGCAAGAAAGATACCCACACCTGTTTACAGATTCAGGTACTCCCTTTTCGCCCTTGTTTTCTTCTCGTGATCGTTCGGGGACGAACGATGGGTAAATTGGTATCTATTGTAACGACCTGTTTAGTCGTTTTGAGCAGCAGATTTTATTTCTGGAAAAACTGTGTGAGTCGACGGAACCCACGACGGACCGTCATGGGCACGACGGGCCGTCGAGGGTGTCTCGTTCCAAAACACTTAGACTTCTGAAATTTGGGTACTGAAATCGACTCTCTGAACTTCGTGACGGACCTGCAGGACGAACCGTCGTGGGCACGACGGACCGTCGCAGGTGTCTCGTTCCAGAACACTTAGACTTCTGAAATTTGGGTACTGAAATCGACTCTCTGAACTTCGTAACGGAATGGCAGGACGGACCGTCGTGGGCACGACGGACCGTCACAGACCCTTTAGTAGGAATTGAGTCTCTGAACTCTGTGACGGAGCAGCAGGACGGACCGTCGCAGGCGCGACGGGCCGTCACAGGCTGCATAATCCCAGGCTGGGTCGGATTTCTGTTAAGTAATTTAAGGGGCGTTTTGGACTATTCCTGCTTTAATTATAAAGTTAGTGGGTTAATGTTAATAAGTCTAATTACTTGGGGGTTAAAAGAGGTAACCTTGAGTTAATTAGTGGGATATTATTGCCATCTTTATACTTAATTATATGCTAATTAGGGTAAAAGAAAGAGGGTTTGAATAAGAAAAAGAAAAAGAACAGAAAGAGAGGGAGAACGAGTAGAGAGAGAGAGAAACGAAGAGGACAACAAGAATTTGGGGAATTTGCTTGCTTGATCACGAATCTTCGGTGGAGGTAGGTTATGGTTTATGCTATTCGTAGTAAACTCTTAATAGCGAATGATATGTATTGGGTAGTATTGTAAACCCTTCTATATGCTTAATTGTATGCATGTATGATGTGATTTTGTATATAATTGTGATAAAATAAGCATGATGAAGCTATTGAATCCCAAATCTTGAAAAACCCTAATCTACTTTGTTAATGAGATTGATGATGCCTTAGTATAAAAGAAGGCTTGATGAACTAAAGTAATGGGGTTGATGATGCCTTGGTATAAAAGAAGGATTGATGAATTAATAGAATGAGATTAGTGGAGCGGGTG
Organism: Solanum pennellii; assembly: GCF_001406875.1. Lineage (NCBI taxonomy): Eukaryota > Viridiplantae > Streptophyta > Magnoliopsida > Solanales > Solanaceae > Solanum > Solanum pennellii. The sequence continues at coordinate 65,129,393 of NC_028643.1, read as the reverse complement.
TCACGAACCGACACGTAGTATTAGGGGGACCGGGTGTCACGAACCGACACGTAGAATTAGGGGATCGGGTGTCACGAACCGACACGTAGAATTAGGGGATCGGGTGTCACGAACCGACACGTAGAATTAGGGGATCGGGTGTCACGAACCGACACGTAGAATTAGGGGATCGGATGTCACGAACCGACACGTAGAATTAGGGGATCGGGTGTCACGAACCGACACGTAGAATTAGGGGATCGGATGTCACGAACCGACACGTAGAATTAGGGGATCGGGTGTCACGAACCGACACGTAGAATTAGGGGATCGGATGTCACGAACCGACACGTAGAATTAGGGGATCGGGTGTCACGAACCGACACGTAGAATTAGGGGATCGGATGTCACGAACCGACACGTAGAATTAGGGGATCGGGTGTCACGAACCGACACGTAGAATTAGGGGATCGGATGTCACGAACCGACACGTAGAATTAGGGGATCGGGTGTCACGAACCGACACGTAGAATTAGGGGATCGGATGTCACGAACCGACACGTAGAATTAGGGGATCGGGTGTCACGAACCGACACGTAGAATTAGGGGATCGGAGTGTCACGTACCGACACATAGTAGTAGGGGAGCGGAGTGTCACGTACCGACACAAGAGGAATAAAGATAAAGAATCTTGAAAGATGTTAATATACTCAATCTAATGAACCTAATTCCCAAATGAGTATGGTATTGAGGCTTGAGTCCTCATGTGTGAACTTGGCGGTGCTTATTAATGATTATAGAACTTGTTGTTGCTACACGTTGAGTATTGTAGTTGATTTATGATATTATCTGATATATACTGTTTTCTATTTTGAGTTGGCCGATGATATCTACTCAGTACCCGTGTTTTGTACTGACCCCTACTTGTATTTGTTTTCCTTGGTATTTGTGGAATGCAGCAAACATACCGTCGTCTTCAACTCAACCGCAACTCTAGCCAGTCTTCATTACACCGGATTTCAGGGTGAGCTAATGCTTCTAGCTTGGACTGGATCTTCTTCCTCATGTCTTGATGCCTTGAAGTTCCGGCATGGACTAGCTTTTGTTTATTTTAGCTTCTTAGAATACTCTTAGTTTAGTAATTTGATCATAGATGTTCTTGTGGTGATGACTTCCAGATTTTGGGGAATAATAGATGTTGAATTTTAGAAGTTATTGAATTGGTTTTTATTAATGAGTTTAAGTCTTCCGCATTACTTTCTGTTGATATTAAATTGAAATGTTAAGGTTTAGATTGGTTGGTTCGCTCACATAGGAGGGTAAGTGTGGGTGCCAGTCGCGGCTCGGTTTTGGGTCGTGACAGAAACTAGTGTTGGAACTAAACTAGTTTTGAACAATGTGAAACATGCTCCTGATTATCGTCTACACCTGATTTCTGTTGGTGTTTTAGATGATGAAGGACATGTTAGTACCAACGGTGATGGAAAATGAAAGCTCATCAAGGGTTCCTTGGTTGTGGCTCATGATAACAAACGTCGTGGTCTATTCTAGACTACGACCTCTACTTGTGTTGATATGGTGAATGCGGTTGAGAGCAAAAACTCCTCAACGTTATGACACAAGAGACTTAGCCACATCAGCGAGAAAGGACTTAATGTTCTTGCCAAGAAGAAATTTTTGTCAAATTTCAAAATTGCTAAATTAGAAAAGTGTGAGCACTGCTTGGCTGGTAAACAAAATAAAGTTTCCTTTAGTCCTACCCTCCTTCGAGAAAGACAGTGTTGCGTGAGTTGGTGCACTCTGCTTTATGTGGTCTAATGAAGACAAAGACATTGAGTGGTCCAATCTACTTTGTCACTTTCATTGATGATTGCTCGATAAAACTTTGGGTCTATGTCTTGAAGACTAAAGACCAAGTGTTAGCTAGGTGTCTTTAAGAAGTTTCAGGCTTCAGTTGAAAGAGATAATGCTGGTGAATATTGTGGACCATTTGACGAATACTGCAAGCATCAAGGTATTAGCCACCAAAAGACTCCTCCCAAGATTCCTCAGCTTAATGGTTTGGCTGAGAGGATGCACATGACCTTGATGGAAAGAGTTAGATGTTTGCTTTTTGAAGCAAAGTTGCCGAACTCATTTTTGGGGTGAGGCTTTATTGACCGCTGCACATGTTATTAATCTATCTCCTGCTATTTCTTTGCAAAGTGATGTACCAAATAGTGTTTGGTACGGAAAGGATGTCTCCTATGACCATTTGAGAGTATTTGGTTGCAAAGCTTTTATACATGTGTCAAAAGATGAGAGGACAAAGTTAGATGCCAAGACAAGGCAATGCATCTTCATTGGATATGACCTAGATGAATTTGGTTATAGGCTAAATGTTTCACGCCCCGAGCTACCCCCGAGACGCGGACACGGAAACTAGGACCACAATTGATCCCAAGCTAACCCTGCTAGCATGATCATGAGCATACTAAAGATAATAAGCTGTTGCGGAAGCTAAATCATTCTTAAAATGAAAAGATGGGGAATACCCATATTCTATAACTGAGATATTTGAAAACAATGAGTTTAATACAAAAGAAATATTAACTCAATACAAAGCTAAATCTAACTATGTCTGAAAATAGCCTCTTAACTAGACTAGAAATACTGGGACAAGCCCCATCTAAATCTAGCAAAAACTGAAACTAAATGACTAAAGACTGAAATGAAACTCATGACTGTTGTCCTCGGAGAATGAGGACTCACCACTGAATCTGCTGAACTGGAGATCCGGAAATCGATCTATGCGTGATCTAGATGCTGAGAACCTGAACCTACATCACGAGAAGATGTAGCGCACGTATGCGTTAGTACTTGAAAGGTACTGAGCATGTAGGATAGAGTAAAGCTGAAATAAAACATAATTGAACAAGCACAAAAATAAGTATAATAATCTGAACGCGATGTGTTGATTTCTGAGCTAACTGAATGCAATGACCAATTTATAACATGCTGAAACTGAATACTGAATATACTGATAAATGGTCAATGCAGAGAGTCTGACTGAACTATGGGAGCTACTAATAACCGATAATAAAACCATATGAGCTAAATGTGGAGTCCGATGTATACGCCCCATCGAGAGGACCCAATATACCCTGTCAAAGGTATAAAGGCATGCTGGCGTGATCACTAAACTAATTGCCCACAGAGGGGACTTACAACCTACTAGGCTAGTAGTTCTAGGACTATTGGGTACGTTAATCCCTAGTCTAACTCGGTATTATGCTACTCCCAATGAATTTTGTAAATTAACTGATTATATCTGAATTTCTATAAATACTGGACAGCTCAAAACTGAACATGCAAACTGAGAATGCAACAATTAATCTGGTAATTATGCATTTATAACTGAGGCATGTATATCTGAAGTGTCTGAAATATATGACCTAGCATGTGTAAATCAAGAACTACAGAAATACAAAGCTAGGGTTCTGAAATTCATGCGATAATCTGAGTAATAACATGATAATCTGATTTGGAACATATATTTAATAAATTCATGAGTTATATCAAAGTTCTAGAAACCCTCGGTTTAATCATGATAAGAGAATCAAGAACTGACTGAAACTAAGGACCCAATGGGTGAAAGAACCCACTAGTGAAATCCCACATACCTGGTGATGAAGTCCACGAAAAAATACTTAAGTTTCGGGGCTGGAACTGCTGGAGCTTGTGGCGTTCTTGAACTAGGGTTCTTGAGCTTTTTTTCTCCTCTCTTGCTTCTAATTTTCTAAGTTTTGATTTAATGTTTTGACTTGGATATGTTTTAATTATGTCTTAAACTGACTAAAATCTGATGATTTAGGGTCAAAACGACGTAACTTAGGGTTTAAACGGACTGGGAAAGGTCAAAAAGACCCCTGGGAAGGTTGCTGTCGGGCCTCACGGCCGCCAGGACTAACGGTCCGTCGTGCGCCCGACGCCCCATTGTTGGGTCCGTCGTGAGGGCCTGTTCGACAGGCCTTTACTAAAATGGGCATAACATTTTACTCGGAGGTCTGATTTTAGCAAGGTCGATGGATATGGAAAGATAATTCAATTATCTATCTGTGGATAGGTCCTGAGAGACCTAATTCATTTTGTGCTAAGAGTTATGATCATTTTAATTTGACCCAACTACATTTCCCTTAACTGGCTGCAAATTTTCCACCTACGATCAGACCTACGGACCGTAGGTCCACCTACGAACCATGCTGGTCATCCATATCTCTTGTCAGAGAGTGGTTGAAAGGAGTCTTGATCGACGGTCACGGACTACGGACCGTTGTTTGACCTACGGACCGTATGTCCGTCCGTCGTCCATGACTTAACCAATTTTTCTAGGCTGAAATTTTTGGGATTTTCTGATCCCATCGACGGTTGTGCAGGACTGACCGTGGTTCAGGCTACGGTCCGTCGATGCCACCGTTGGTAGCACCTGCAGATTTTTTTGAAAAACTAATTTTTGGTCTGTTTGGCTACGGGGTGTTACATTATCTCCCCTTTTGGAACATTCATCCTCGAATGAAGACTAAACTAGCTGAAATAGAGGGAGAGAGATGCAAACCCCACTACTAAACATTGAGAACTGAGTTCTGACTGAATTGAGTTCTGAGTACATGCAATTATGCTAAAAATGAAAGTACAAACTGAGGGAACATGATTCTAAGACTGAATTTACGCATGAATGACTGTAAAACTGAAGAGGAACTATTACCTCAAGCTGGAGTGGAATCGGAAGGAAAAAGGTAAGGATACTTGGCTTTCATGGCTGCTTCTGCTTCCCAAGTAGCTCCCTCTACGGACTGACTCCTCCACAAAACCTTGACTGAAACGACTTCTTTGTTTCTCAACCTTCTAACCTGACGGTCAAGAATCTCAACTGGTACATCCTCATAAGAAAGACTATCTTTCACCGCCACACTCTCTAATGGCAGTATAGAGGCTGGGTCACCCACGCACTTCTTCAAGAGTGAGATGTGGAAGACCGGATGCACTGCTGCTAATTTTGCTAGCAACTCTAACTCATATGCCGCCTTGCCAATCCTTTTCAAGATCTTGTAAGTGCCTACATTTCTAGGACTGAGCTTCCCTTTCTTTCCAAATCTCATCACCCCTTTCATAGGTGAGACTTTCAGAAAAACCGAATCATCAACTTGGAACTCTAGTTCCCTTGTCCTTACATCTGCATAAGATTTCTGACTACTTTGGGCTGTCTTAAGTCTATCTCTAATAAGTTGCACTTTCTCCATAGCATAAAGGACTGAATATGGCCTTATCAAAGCTGCTTCACCTACTTCAAACCAAGCAACAGGAGATCTACATCTACGCCCATATAAAGCCTCATAAGGGGCCATCTGAATGCTGGAATGGTAGCTATTATTGTAGGCAAACTCAATAAGAGGAATGTTATCATCCCAACTACATTTGAAATCGATCACACTAGCTCTCAACATATCCTCTAAGGTCTGAATGGTACGCTCTGCGTGCCCATCCGTCTGTGGATGAAATGTTGTACTAAGGTTAACTTGAGTACCAAGACCTTTTTGAAATGACTTCCAGAAATGAGAGGTAAACTGAGGACCTCTATCTGAGATGATAGACAAAGGAACCCCATGCAACCTCACAATTTCAGTAAGGTAAAGCTTGGCATAGTCCTCTGCCGAATATGTGGTCTTGACCGCCAAAAAGCGAGAAGACTTAGTCATCCTATCAACTATCACCCAAATTGAGTCATGTTGTCTGCGAGTACGAGGTAACCATGTGATGAAATCCATATTGATCACATCCCACTTCCAAGTAGGAATATCGATCTCTTGAGTCATACCTCCTGGTTTCTGATGTTCTACCTTGACTTGCTGGCAATTGGGGCACTTACTCACAAAGTCTGCTATATCCCTCTTCATGCCATTCCACCAATAGACTTCCCGCAGATCGCGGTACATCTTAGTGGCACCTGGATGAATAGAATACCTGGAGTTATGAGCTTCTGCAAGAATATGCTGCCTCAACTCTCCCACATCAGGAACACACAATCTACCTTGGTAGCGAAGTACACCATCTCCCCCTTGGGAGAAAACCTCCACTCTCTGATTGTTGACTGCACCCTTTAGTTCAAGCAAGATCGGATCACTCTCTTGCTTTTCCTTAACCTCCACTACCAAAGACGATTCTGCCCCATTCTGAACTGTTACACCGCTGTCTGATATGCTCATAAGGCGAACTCCAAGCAAGCAAGCCTGTGAACATCCTTCACTAGCTCCTTTCTTTTTTTCCTCAACATGGGCTACACTACCCATAGATAATCTACTAAGAGCATAGGCCACTACATTCGCCTTTCCAGGATGATAATGCACACTCATATAATAATCCTTAAGGAATTCAAGCGATCTCCTCTGGCGAAGATTCAACTCTTTCTGGGTGAACACATACTGAAGGCTCTTATGATCGGTGAACACATCTACATGAACACCATACAAGTAGTGTCTCCATATCTTGAGTGCAAACACCACTGCTGCAAGCTCGAGGTCATGAGTTGGATAGTTCTTCTCATGCACCTTAAGCTTTCTAGAGGCATAAGATATAACCTTATCTCTTTGCATCAACACACAACCAAGGACAACTCTGGATGAATCGCAATAGATCACATAACCATCTAAACCCTCTGGTAGAGTCAAGACAGGAGTTTTAGTTAATCTAGTTTTCAATTCTGCGAAGCTTTTCTCACAATCATCTGACCATTGGAACTTGACCATCTTCTGAGTCAACCTAGTCAATGGTGAGGCTATGGATGAAAATCCTTCCACGAACCTTCTGTAATAACCTGCTAGACCTAAGAAACTTCTGATATCTGTAGCAGAGGTAGGTCTGGGCCATTGTTTCACTGCTTCTATTTTTTGTGAATCTACGCGGATCCCTTCGCTAGATACAATGTGACCAAGAAAAGCAACGGATTGCAACCAAAACTCACATTTACTAAACTTAGCGAATAACTGGCGATCTTTGAGAGTCTGCAGAACAACTCTCAAATGACTTGCATGTTCTTCCTCACTCCTAGAGTAAATGAGGATATCATCAATGAAGACGATAACGAACAAGTCTAAGTACTGTTTGAATACTCTGTTCATCAAATCCATGAAAGCTGCAGGAGCATTGGTTAGTCCAAACGACATAAATTCAAATTCATAATGACCATACCGAGTTCTGAAGGTTGTTTTCAGAATGTCACTATCTCTGACTCTGAGCTGATGATAACCCGATCTGAGGTCTATCTTTGAGAAATGACTAGCACCCTGAAGTTGGTCAAACAATTCATCAATCCTGGGGATGGGATACTTATTCTTGATTGTGACCTTGTACAACTGTCTATAGTCAATGCACATTCTGAGAGAACCATCTTTCTTCTTTACGAACAATACTGGTGCACCCCATGGTGAAATACTAGGTCTGATGAAACCCTTATCTAGAAGGTCTTTCAACTGCTCTTTCAATTCCTTAAGCTCTGCTGGAGCCATTCTGTAAGGAGGAATAGAAATAGTCTGGGTATCTGGAAGGAGATCAATTCCAAAGTCGATTTCCCTTTCGGGAGGAACCTCGGGAAGATCTTTTAGAAATACTTTAGGAAATTCACAAACTACTGGAACTGACTCAAAAGATGGGGTTTCAAGGCTAGAATCCTTAAACCGAACTAGATGATAGAGATAACCCTTAGATATCATCTTTCTGGCCTTAAGGTAAGAAATAAATCGACCCATAGGCGCTAGGCTACTACCCTTCCATTCTAAGATTGGTTCATCCGAAAACTGAAAACGAACAATCCTAATTCTACAATCGACTGAGACATAACATGAGTGTAACCAATCGATGCCTAGAATGACATCGAAGTCTACCATTTCTAACTCTACTAGATCTGCTGAGGTGACTTTCTGAGAGACTATGACAAGGCAATTTCTGTATACTCGTCTAGCTATAACTGGGTCACCGACTAGAGTAGAGATTGAGAAGGGTTCTGAGAGAGTTTCTGTACTGAGACTGAATGGGACTGCTATATAAGGAGTTACAAAAGAAAAAGTAGCCCCTGGATCTAACAATGCATAAACATCAAGGTCAAAGGCTCGTAACGTATCAGTGACTATATCAGGAGAACCTTCCTGATCCTGGCGAGCCTGAAGAGCATAAAGTCTGTTCTGGCGCTGATCGCCACCTGTACCAGATGAGTTACCCTGCTGAGACTAAGCTCTACCATTACCACCTCTTTGACCCTGTCTAGAAGGACAGTCCCTTAACCTGTGACCAGACTGACCACATCCAAAACATCCTTCTTTTCCTGCAAGACACACGCCCGGATGGTTCTTACCACACTTAGGGCAAGTGGGGTAAGTGTTGGTGCCTGAAACACTTCCCTGAGACTTAGAGCCTGGTGCTCTGCCCTTCTGGTCATACCTATTCTTGGAGGATAGAACACTAGCTAATGAATGGGCTGGTGCTGAAAACTTCTGCTGACCCTGTGAGCGATTTCCACCACCCAATTTCTGCTGAGAATAGTCATAGTTCCCAGTCCTAGCCTTCTTATTTTCCTTATCCTGTTCCCTAAGCTTATCACCCTCAACCTGGTGAGCATGAGTCATAAGCCTAGAGATGTTCATATCTCCCAGCAACATAGCATTTCTGCACTCTGTCTTCACCAAATCTAATACTCCATACAAGAACTTATTCATCTGAGCCCTGGAGTCAGCAACCATGTGAGGAGCATACCTGGAGAGTTAGTTAAACTTCAGCCCATACTCTTGGACTGTCATGTTTCCCTGCCTCAAGTTCATGAATTCTTGGGCCTTTGCTTCTCTCAACTCTATTGGGAAAAACCTGTCGAGAAAAGTCTCACTGAAGCACTCCCAAGTAATTGTTGCTGCATTTGCACCCCTATTCTCCTTCCACTGAGTGTACCAGATATGAGCCACGTCTTTCAGCTGGTATGACGCCAACTCAACCCGATAATTTCCAGTAACCTGCATCACCTCAAAGATCTTCTTGATTTCGTCCAAAAAATTCTGAGGATCTTCATTATTCTGCGATCCTAAGAACTCAGGCGGATTCATCCTAACAAAGTCTCAGACCCTTGCTGCTACTGATCCACTATTTTCATTCATAGGATTTTGAACCCGATTATTCTGGTGGGTCATATTCTGAGCCAACATCTGTATGGCATTCCTGAACTCATCATTGGAGACTTCTTGATCTGGGAATGGAGGAGCTGCGTTTGCATTCCTGGCATTGGCATTCCTAGCGTTAGCTCTACGAGGAGGCATGATCTGAAACGTAGAACGTTAAGTTAGAATGGAATAAGATCATACCTTACACACGATAAGAGTAACAAGAAAGTGATGGTTTTCCTAAAACACTTTATAGCCTCCCTAACATTAGGTGTGGTGCACTTCACACCCATGAAAAGGACTCTACTTAGTGCGGCTTTTTCAGATATCTCACGACTCTTGAACCTAGTGCTCTGATAGCAAGTTTTCTCACGCCTCGAGCTACCCCCGAGACGCGGACATGGAAACTAGGACCACAAGTAATCCCAAGCTAGCCCTGCTGGCATGATCATGAGCATACTAAAATAATAAACTGTTGTATAAGCTAAATCATACTTAAAATGAAAAGATGGGCAATACCCATATTCTATAACTGAGATATTTGAAAACAATGAGTTTAATACAAAAGAAATATTAACTCAATACTAAGCTAAATCTAACTATGTCTGAAAATAGCCTCTAAACTAGACTAGAAATACTGGGACAAGCCCCAGCTAAATCTAACAAAAACTGAAACTAAATGACTAAAGACTGAAATGAAACTCATGACTGTTGTCCTCGGAGAATGAGGACTCACCACTGAATCTGCTGAACTGGGGATAGGGAAATCGATCTATGCGTGATCTAGATGCTGAGAACCTGAACCTACATCATGAGAAGATGTAGCGCACGTATGCGTCAGTACTTGAAAGGTACTGAGCATGTAGGATAGAGTAAAGCTGAAATAAAACATAACTGAACAAGCACAAAAACAAATATAATAATCTGAACGTGATGTGCTGATTTCTGAGCTAACTGGATGCAATGACCAATTTATAACATGCTGAAACTGAATACTGAATATACTGATAAATGGTCAATGCAGAGAGTCTGACTGAACTGTGGGAGCTACTACTAACCGATAATAAAATCACATGAGCTAAATGTGGAGTCCGATGTATACTCCCCATCGAGAGGACCCAATATACCTTGCCAAAGGTATAAAGGCATGCTGGCGGGATCACTAAACTGATTCCCACAGAGGGGACTTACAACCTACTAGGCTAGTAATTCTGGGACTATTGGGTACGCTAAACCCTAGTCCAACTCGGTATTATGCTACTCCCAATGAATTTTGTAAATTAACTGATTATATCTGAATTTCTATAAATACTGGATAGCTCAAAACTGAACATGGAAACTGAGAATGCAACAATTAATCTGGTAATTATGCATTTATAACTGAGGCATGTATATATGAAGTGTCTGAAATATATGACCTAGCATGTGTAATTCAAGAACTAAAGAAATACAAAGCTAGGGTTCTGAAATTCATGCGATAATCTGAGTAATAACATGATAATCTGATTTGAAACATATATTTAATAAATTCATGAAGTTATATCAAAGTTTTAGAAACCCTAGGTTTAATCATGATAAGAGAATCAAGAACTGACTGAAACTAAGGACCCAATGGGTGAAAGAACCCACTAGTGAAATCCCACATACCTGGTGATGAAATCCACGGAAAAACACTTAAGTTTTGGGGTTGGAACTGCTGGAGCTTGTGGCGTTCTTGAACTAAGGTTCTTGAGCTTTTTTTCTTCTCTCTTGCTTCTAATTTTCTAAGTTTTGATTTAATGATTTGACTTGGATATGTTTTAATTATGTTTCTAGGCTTAAAATGACTAAAATATGATTTAGGGTCAAAACGACGTAACTTAGGGTTTAAACGGACTGGGAAAGGTCAAAAAAACCCCTGGGAAGGTTGCTGTCGGTCCACACGACGGCCAGGACTGACGGTCCGTCGTGTGCCCGATGTCCCGTCCTTGGGTCCGTCGTGAGGGCCTGTTCGACAGCCTTTACTAAAATGGGCATAACGTTTTACTCGGAGGTCTGATTTTAGCAAGGTTGGTGGCTATGGAAAGATACTTCAATTATCTATGTGTAAGTAGGTCATAGGAGACCTTATTCATTTTGTGATAAGAGTTATGATCATTTTAATTTGACCCAACTTCATTTCCCCTTTACTGGCTGCAAATTTTCCACCTACGGTCAGACCTATGGACCTACCGTAGGTCCACCTATGAACCATGCTGGTCATCCATATCTCTTGTCAGAGAGTGGTTGAAGGGAGTCTTGATCGACGGTCACGGACTACGGACTGTCGTTTGACCTACGGATCGTAAGTCCGTCCGTCGTCCAATACTTAACCAATTTTTCTAGGCTGAAATTTTTGGGAGTTTCTGATCCCATCGACGGTTGTGTAGGACGGACCGTGGTTCAGGCTACGGTCCATCGATGCCACCGTTGGTAGCACCTGCAGATTTTTCTGAAAAACTAATTTTTGGTCTGTTTTGGCTACGGGGTGTTACGATATGATCCAATTGAAAAGAAACTTGTGAGAAGCTGTGATATTATTTTCATAGAGAATCAAACAATTGAAGATATTGACAGAGCGGAGAAGGTAGAATCTTCACGTTTTGATGGTATAGTTCATCATGATGACGTTCCTCACACAAGTGTGCATGATGTTGTTGGGCTTGATAATCATGGTGACGCCCAGAATCATGTATCGAGTCAACATGTTGATGTTGATAATAACAATGATCTTGTTATTGATGATCCTATTGCTCATGAAATTGTGGAGGAATCAAATATTCCAATTCGGAGGTCCGATATCGATCTTCTTCCTCCCGTTATTCACCCGATGAGTATGTGTTACTCACTGACGAGGGAGAACCTGAATTTTATGAGAAGGCTATGGAAGATGAGCATAAGAATCAATAGATTGAAGCCATGCAAGATGAAATGAAATCACTGCATGAGAACCACACCTATGAGTTGGTAAAATTGCCTAAGGGCATGAGAGCTTTGAAGAACAAGTGGGTGTTCAAAGTTAAAGTTAAGAACACAACTTGAACCCTAGGTACAAAGCTAGATTGGTTGTTAAGGGATTTGGTCAAAGGAAGGGTATTGACTTTGACGAAATATTTTCTCCTGTTGTGAAAATGTCCTCGATTCGCACAGTTCTAGGTTTGGCTGCTAGTCTTAATTTAGAGATTGAGTAGATGGATGCAAAGACGACTTTCCTTCACGGTGACCTAGAAGAAGAGATTTATATGGAACAAACTAAGGGCTTCAAAGTAGAAGATAAAAAATTTTTTGTGTGAAAACTCAGAAAGAGTCTATATGGCTTAAAGCAAGCTCCTAGACAGTGGTACAAGAAGTTTGAATCTATTATGGGGGAGGAAGGCTATAAGAAGACTTCTTCAGATCATTGCGTATTTGTACAAAAAAATTTTGACAATGATTTTATCATCCTCTTGCTGTATGTGGATGATATGTTAATTGTGGGCAAGAATACTTTCAAGATTGAAAAGCTGAAGAAAGAGTTGCGTAAGTCTTTTGCGATGAAAGACTTGGGTCATGCCAAGCAAATTTTGGGCATGAGAATTACTCATCTCAAAGATGAAAGTAAGATTTATTTATCCCAGAAGAAGTATGTTGAACGTATACTGGAGCGTTTCAATATGAAGAATGCTAAGACTGTTAGTACACCTCTTGCTAGTCATATAAAGTTGAGCAAGAAGATGTGTCCTACAGTTAGGGAGGAAAAAGGGAACATGACCAAAGTTCCATATTCCTCCGTCGTTGGAAGTCTAATAGATGCAATGGTGTGCACTAGACCTAATATTGCTCATGCAGTTGGTGTTGTCAGCAGATTTCTCGAAAATCCGAGAAAAGATCATTGGGAAACTGTGAAGTGGATACTCAGGTATCTTAAAGGAAGCTCAGATGAATGCTTGTGTTTTGAAGCATCAAATCCAATCTTGAAAGGTTATATAGATTCTGATATGGTAGGTGACCTTTATAACAGAAAATCCACTACTGGATATTTGTTTACTTTTTCAGGGGGAGCTATATCATGGCAGTCAAAGTTGCATAAGTGTGTTGCACTATCTACAACTGAAGCTAAGTATATTGCGGCTACTGAAGTCGGCAAGGAGATGATATGGCTAAAGCGATTTCTTCAAGAGATTGGTTTGAATCAGATAGAGTATGTTGTCTATTGTGACATCCAGAGTGCTATAGACTTGAGCAAGAACTCCATGTACCATGCAAAAACAAAACACATTGATGTCAGATGTCATTGGATTCGTGAAGAAGTGGAGAGTGAATCATTTCACGTCAAAAAGATTCACACAAGTGAAAATCCAGCAGCTATGCTTACCAAGACGATACCGAAAGACAAGTTCGAGTTATGCAAAGAACTTGTAGGTATGAGCTCTCTCTAAAGAAGATGAAGATACCTCCTTCCAGTGAATGGGACTAGAGGGGGAGATTTGTTAAGTCGATCCTATTTTTTTTGGTCATTTTTTTCTATTCAATTGATACAAGTAATTGTTAAAAAGGAACAGTAATTAGAGTTGAAAATAAAAGATTTGGTGGTTGTCAATTTGGTAAGATTTGCAACCATTTTTGACTTTGCTATATTTACCTATGTCATTAGTGACATAGGCATTGTTTTATCCCTCTATAAATAGAGCATTTTTGCTCATTTGTAGATCACACCAAGTTAGAGAGAAAAATCATTTTGAAAGCAAAGTGAGGTACTCCATAAACTATACAAGAAAAATAGTCTGTGAAGAAAAATAAAGTGTGAGCGATATTTTAGTAAGGTGAAAATCAAAAGAGTGTTGTTCCTTTTGAGTGTGTAGTAGTCATTTTGCGTATTGTATTTGTGACTACACAGTGCAAAATTTCTTACTATAGTGATATCAATTGCTCCTCTTGGCCCATGGTTTTCCTCTTTATTTAGAAGGATTTTCACGTAAAATTCTTAGTGTCATTATTTTTCTATTTTATTGTGTTTGTCCGCGTTTTCCCATAGCTATATGAAAGAAGTTAATATTGACATCACCAACACATACACATAGCTAATTAATTCTTGATTTAGTCCTCCAGAAGTCCTTTTGAGCTGTTAGGAGGTTAACATAATTCGTTATGAGGGTGAACTCGACCTGCTATGGAAAAGGGCTAAAATGGTAGCCGGGGAAAAACTACTGAATATGGCAAACATCAATACACATTTGAATAAAATAATTATAGTTTAATTTCTTTATGTTATATGGCTATAACTATACAATAAATAGCAAAGTTAATTATTTATCAATAATCAATTTTTTTTATATTTAATATAAATAAATAATAAATAGGAAAGTCATTATTACACTCAAATAATTATGTCCTCATCAATATGTTCTCTTTCATTAATCTCTCTATATTACAAAATTTTTGTATTTTATCCCAATTCCTTTCAATTCAAGATCCTTTTGTATGATTTTAGGAACGATTTTTTAGTTCTCCAGGGAAAAACTATAGCTAACATTGATAAGTATTTAGTGTCTATAGCTACGATTAAAAATAATTATTATATATGAATATATTTTACTATTAATCAGCAAAGATAAACTTGCATGCCAATATGCTTTGTCTAGGTGTCTTTCTCGGCCACAAGCCCACAACTCCTTATGTTTTCGATTTGATCTTTCTCTATTATTAACTTAAATCAATGTAATTTTTCAAAATCTTTCAAGATCAGATAATTTGTCCGATTTTTACATCTAATTCGGTATACTTATTTTTCAGGTAGCATCGATTTATTCTCTTTGTACAATTTTTCATAATATTTGTATAAGAGTGTCTATAATTTTAAATTCACAGTGTTTTAGTTAAACCTTTTATTCTCTCCATTAAAATGCGAAGATTAGAATTATGAAGAAAGTTACGGCGAGATATTACATTATTTGATAAAAATCAGAATGACCCCATACCAATCCAAATGGATGATGTTTAAACTTCAAAATCTATACTAAAAAAAAAGTTTAAAAGAAAGAAAAATAAGTGTTCCCGAAGAACCACAAAAACCACCAAAAGAATATTTTATCATTCCCCAATTAGTTTGTATTTACTTGTTTCCATGTTTTTTGCATACAATTGAATACTTGTATAATTTTTTGTGTTTATATCATTGCTATCTTCACATTAAATTGGACAATATGGTTAGATATTTGCACACTTCATTGTTGATTTTCTTAATACATGAAAATGTCTAGTTATCAATACAAGTATTTTCTTTTTCCTTATATAAGTATACATTTTGATATATGTATACAGTATCATACATGTATACATAAATAAAATGTATTTTTTAAAAAAATTTATACTTTAATATGTTATTATATATGGATACATTTAGTTATCAAACAAATATATGTATTCCATATTCAAACAGTAGGTGTATTAGTGTATTCACCGTATAATTATTTAATAAATCGGGAATTATATTTATTCTATCCAATTTTATATGATATGAATGCATATTTAGTTGGTATACATGTTATATTCAATGTATGTATATTCATTGTATTTATTTATACTTTATCATTATAAGTTTATTATGTATTTTATTATTAATTTTTGTTTATGCATATGCAGTGAAATGGATTTCGTGTGTTATAATAATTTCTAATTGAAGCTACGTATATGTGAATCTATAAATAACAATATAATCCATTGCCTGAAGACAAATCTTGGCCCAAATCAATAAAAGATGCTCAGAAATATGTTGTATTTTTTAATAAAAAATTGATAATATTTCTAAAAATATTTTATGTGTTTACACATTAAATAATCTTAAAACATGAGATCAACTAAATATAGATGGTTTTTTAATAATGGGTAGTATGACAATGTAAATTGGTGTGATTTAAGGCATTGCCATATTTTTCGAAAAAACTATCATTTTTAATATCATCTAATTATGGATTATATTTTAGTATACAAAATAAATACACTTTGAATACATGAAATATAGCGATTTTATCATAATAATTATAGATACATAAAGTAATTATGATAATTATAGCTAAAAAAATCTGATAACCCATAAAACTATAATCATTTATGTAAGTTTCTCTTTTTGAATTCCACCCAATCTGAAAAGGAGCCTTCTCATTTTTTAGAAGATGTTGCATGCCAAAGGTTGGTTGATTGCTTTTGCAAAAGGTGAAGGGTGTTTGCACCACTCTTCTTTGTCCAGTAAAGTTCTACTCTTCCTCTGTTATTTGATTCTTTTTCTTTTTAATTTATGTGATATTAATTTAAAATTTGACTTAATCACAAATATGAATAGTTTTAAGTGAATTATACATATAAGGGAAAAACATCAAAAATTTGTTAACTTTTATTTATCAGTCAACTTTACCCTTATTATTAAAATAAAGTTATTCTTACCCCTACCATTAATAAACTTATCATTCGTACTCCTTTCTTGGACAGAAATTCCTAAATCAAACAAAAGTAACCTGAATTCTTTTAAACAACACATTCCCATTTTAAACCTATGCATGATCCCTCTAAAATACCCACATAATCTCCAAAATTGATTTCAATCAAGTGTCCGGTCTCTCCTTTAAAATTAACCCCACCTATTATAATAAGGACTCCAACTCATACCAAATTAAACCTCCAAGATGACCAACAACATGGTTAAAATATTGACATTGAATTTTGAAGAGATCTGCAACGGTTTCCAACTAGTTTCATGGATAGCCATTGAATTGGAGTTGAAGCCTTTTCTTCTTTTTCAATTGCAACTGAAGTTTGAATAACTAGTTATTCCACCATTTCAAAAAAACAAAAGATAAAAAGCTTGATTTTGATTTGAAAATTTGGATTTTTTACTTTAATATAATGAGTTGGGGGTTGGGTTAGTAGAAAATTCATTTTAAACGGATAAATTAGGCAACTGAAATTAATTGGGGGATTCCGTCCAAGTCAGAGGTATATGTGTTAAGTTTGTAGACGGTGGATACATGAATAACTTTATTTTAACGGTAATGATAAAGTTAATTAATAAATAAAAATTGAGGAATATTTTGATCCTTTTCCTTATATTAAAAGACTTAAAACGTTGAGAGGAGATCATATCTACAATTTGGAAATATTTCGAGAAAACTAGAGTTGGTCCTCAAAAAAAAACTTAAAAATGGTTGCAATGTACATAAATGTATACACATGTCTAATTACATAATTATACATTATATATACACGTTATACACTACTAATATAATACCGATACACCACATTTTACATTATACATGTACATGCCACCGTTTTTGTCACCCGTACAATGTAAGAAGTCCAAAACACAATTGACCATCAAATTAAAGACCATTACATTAACATCAACCAGATTTTATTTTTACCCAAAATAGTGCTTTTAAAAGGAGTTCCAAAAATATACTGAATTTTTTTTCAACTTATGTCCCTTTTGAGATGTTATACTAGTTAAATGTTAAAAAAAGGATGTTTCTCAAATTAAAGACTCAAATTTTGTTCAGTCTCAATAAGTCTGAACAAAATCTACCAGTGATAGTCTAGCTAGGACTATATTAATTTTCATGTATGAATTCGAGTTTCTCTTCTTCCTTTAATTAATTCATAGATAATTGATAGTTGATTGATATTTGTAGATATCAAGTCCTAATTTTTCTTCTAATTGTTGTTCCATTGGTAAGTACATTACTTTTAAACTTGAGAATTCTGGTTCGAACACCATCATTATTATATACTTAATAGAAAAAAGCTAAGCAAATACAACTTTAACTAAAATAAAAAATCTAATTAAAAAGAGCTTTGCTTTTGCTCACATTTAAAGTATATACTATGAAATTAAATAATGTGGACATTGCGTAACGAATTAATACGATTCTCTATCTAAATATCATATACAATTTGATAATAATTTATTTAATCTAAGATCTCTTGAAACCATTTTGCAATGGTGAATTTGGAGTTAATCTCTTGTGTATTGTTGTTTCAGAGTGAATGGTTGGCGATGAAGGAGTACTTCTTCTATTATTATTATGATGATGATGGTGTTGTTGTTTTTGGTGATGATGATGTGGACTTGCACTAGTAATTTCTTTGACTTGTTTATCATCTGTTGGAGCTGTGTACACAAATGTTACCATTGAGTTATCTTCATAGTCCTTTAAAGGTTCTAACGTTGTCACCACATTACTCATATCTGGTCTAGCTTTTGGCCTATGGCTTAGGCATTGATAAGCTACTAATGCTGCCTTTTGAACTCCTTCTTCTGAGTACATACCTTCGAGCCTTGGATCCATTATTCTACGTAGTTTTCGAGGATCTTTTAGTTGTGGTCTTGCCCAATCTACCAAGTTTTGTTCTCTATGTGGACGACCTTTGTCTACAGATCTTCTACCCGTTAGAAGCTCTAATAGTACTACTCCGAAGCTGTATACATCACTAGCTGCAGTCAAATGACCTATACGAAGAAAAAAGAATAATATTCAGCACACAGTAATACTAGCATTTAGATGAGATGGTCACATATAATATTAATTACCGGTCATGATGTATTCAGGAGCAGCATAACCATGTGTTCCCATGACTCGAGTTGAGACGTGTGTGTCATCTCCTTCTGGACCATCTTTTGCTAGTCCAAAATCTGATAGTTTAGCAGTGTAATCCTGTTCAACAAAATCAGTTATATATTAGGGTTTTAATTTACTCAAAATATATATAGCACAAGATATTACTACTTACGGAGTCTAACAAAATGTTTGAAGCCTTGAAATCGCGATAAATGACAGGTTTTTTAGCTTCATGGAGAAAAGCAAGACCTTTAGCAGCACCAATAGCTATTTTCATCCTCGTTGACCATGGAAGTGATACTGAATATCCTGCAAATTATTTTTAAAAAAATTCAGTATTATATATATTTTGACTTTCTACGTACAAAACCGATAGTTGCTTTATAACTAAACTTTAGTTGACCTACTCCTTTTCATAAGGTAGGAATTGGTAAAACAAATAAAAGTATGGTACAACAACCACCCTCAATTTTCACAAAAATTGACTTCTTCATATTACTATTATTAAAATACTTAATAATTACTTCCCTTCTTCATCAAATATTAACAAACATTTTAACAAAAAAGTAATTAATGAAAAAAAAAAACATACTTCTAAAAAGTTGATTCTCCAAGCTTCCTCTAGGCATGTATTCATACACTAGCAATCTATTATCTTCTTCACAACAATATCCAATCAACTTCACTAGATGTGGATGCCTCAATTGTCCAAGAAATATCACTTCTGTCTGTTCACAATTAAAAAAGAAAACACGTCACGTTTTAATTATTGAACCTAATAATATATGATATATATCAGGTTAGTTAAAAGATAACTATTTGTATGTAGGTACGTACCAGCCATTCTCTATGACCTTGTGAACCATCTAAATCGAGGTTTTTAACAGCAACAGGCTGAGCTTTAATAGCATTAGGTCTAAGTTTATCATCAATGAATCCTTTGTGAACTGGCCCAAACCCTCCTTCACCGATGAAATTACTCGTGGAGAAGTTTTGTGTGATCACTCTAAGTTCTTGTTGGGTAAAGGCATGAATATTTGAACCAGCAAGGGAGATAGAAAGATCTGAGGATATAGTGGATGAACTAATATCCGATACAGGTATCCCATGAAAAGAAATTTGTTTTGTAACGGACACTTTTACTATTTTTGGATCTTTTTTCGAATTTTCATATGATTTAATACAGCTAGGAACAAGTGATTCCCATCCAATCTTCATTTATCGTTGTAAGTTAAATAAAATATACTTTGATTCGATGATCGATGATCGATAATCGATATCTATGTTGTTGTTGGTATGGAAAAAAAATGAAAGTTTTTTTGGATTTGGATATGGAAATGGAAGAATGGTTGGGTAAGGATTTATATGGAGAAAGTAAAGTTGTAATATTCAAAAATATCCAACTTCTTTTGCTACAAGACACACAGAAAAAAGTTTGGGAATACCTTTATATATATGTCATTTTGATATCATGCACTGTGTAATTTTTTCTTTTTCGATGAAAATAAAAAAATTGATTATTTAAGTGTATATATTTTGTAGTTGATATATTCTTGCGTTCCCATAGTATTTAATTCGTTGTACGTGTTTTCTAATTTTTTGACGGGTCTAACATATGGATATAATAATATTATTCTTTACAAAAGTATTAAGGACAGTGGAGATAAAGTTATATGTCCTCCATTTTTATTTTATGTTGCACTGTTTGTTATCGTTTAAAATAATTCTTAAATATTTATATAATCGAAATGAAATAGAAAGAACGCGAAACGCTAGCACTACAGGGTCGATTTTTTGGGGGGATGAAATTATTTATAATTTTTGTAAAATAACATTATTTGGAGGGAATAAAAATAAAGGTGCATATTAAATGGACCGGTGAGCATATGATTAAGAATAAATGAGTGGAGTAATATTAATGTATAAGTGGACAAGGGCAAAATAGGGAGTTAAAAAAGATTTAGTTGGAATGGAAAATGACTTGGCTGCCCCCACCCTTTATTGTTTGACTTTGTTTAAATTGGATTATTACTTGATATTTTAGGAAGCTTTGG
This sequence comes from Solanum pennellii, assembly GCF_001406875.1. Classification (NCBI taxonomy): domain Eukaryota; kingdom Viridiplantae; phylum Streptophyta; class Magnoliopsida; order Solanales; family Solanaceae; genus Solanum; species Solanum pennellii. The sequence goes on along the minus strand of NC_028643.1, from coordinate 65,108,579 downwards.
AAGAAATATGTGTTTCCAGACCTTCTACATTTGTGTCCATTTTCCATCTGTAAAGTAAATTTATTCCGACTTGTTTGACCTCCTTTTAATTCTTTTATTTATTCATCAAATATTTTTTAAAAAAAATTCATTTTGAATTCTATAGATCTTAGGAATCGGGATTCAAATATCAACTTGAGGAAAAAATTACGCTCAAAGGAGTCATTTCGTATCTAATAAGAAATTTATTTATTTAAGTAATATTTTTTAAAATTTATTTTTATTTGTCTACTTTGATTTTGCAAGTTTTTAAAGAAAACGTTTAATATGCTTATTTATTTTTAATTCCTGATTTTTTTTGAGAAATGTCTAATTATTATTGTCAGTAAAACATGACAAAATATATTTTTCTCTTTTATGCTAAAAGTGAAAACATATAATTTAGCGTACCAAACGAGTAAAAAAAATGAACGGAGAAGTACCAACATTTGATTGCTATACTTAGAAAAAATTTATTCTAATATAAAATTATTATTATTTTTTATTTGTAATTTATAAACCCTCCTGCCGCAGCGTAGCTATATATAGCTCAGGATATCTAATATTAAATATCTTTTATCGGAAAATTATACTATATATATAAAAGTAACACGAAGTATATAAGTTAAAAATTATTTTTCCTATATATATATATATTTTAAATCTCGAATTCTCTTTAACAAAATTTTTGTTTTCGCCACTGCCAGTAACTAATACATGTATAAATTATGAGAGAGTTGATGTACTCTCTTATGTGCGAGCTAGGAAGAAGATGGAATAACTATTATTTACGTAATTCTAACTTTTGATCAAAACATCTCCTAAGTTATTCTTTCATCAAACTAAATTTGAATTGACAAATTCAATTATTTTGTATCCGTGTTGATAAAGAAAACAATAAAATGATTGAGACACCACTATTATAATTTTTTTTAAAAAGACAAATTTTGTGGTGAGATTTTTCAAATTATTTGTAGTGAGATTTTATGGGAAATATACGTATAATTTACTTTTCTAGTAATAAAATAAAAATAAATTGCATGAAATCTGAGTGATTCCAGTTTGGCCCATTCTCCCAGCGCGTTTCTACGCCGGGGTTCTTTGATTTAATCAGCCACCAATAATTAATATATGTTGTTGAAAATAGCTAATAAGGACAAAAATATGTTTTAACAAAAAACTATAAAGTAAAGCACTAATTTGGACAATTACATATGTTTTAATTGTGTATTACTTTCTTAGAATTTGTTAGGGCGGCCTCTCTGAGGTTAATGTAATTTGAAATACGCACATAGAGTGTGTTTGGTACGAAGGAAAACATTTTCTGGAAAATGTTTTCCAATTTTCTCATGTTTGGTTGGGACAAAATCTTGGAAAATGCTTTTCAAATCAACTCATTTTCCTCAAAATTAAGGAAAATGACTTCCCTTCAAAAATTAAGGAAAACATTTTCCAAAACTCTCCTCCAATTTCAAATTATCTTTTTTTGGGGAAAAACATTAATTTGAAAAAAATATTTTCAATTTCAAAATTTTATTTTTCATTCGATCCCTGACAGCCCCACCCACCCACCCACCACCGGCTTGCCCCCCAACCCCACCCCCTCCCCCAAAAATTAATTTT